>NC_134838.1:9527840-9827840 GCF_965363235.1 Mytilus galloprovincialis
ACAGAAATTTTTTGTATTTTAGACAAGATGATTATGAGAACTTACTGAATCTGTATGAGGATAAATGTAAACAGTCAGAACAAGACCATTCTTACCTCATCCATGAACTTGACTTTGTTAAAGAAGAACTAGAAAAGGTACTTTACATTTGTAAGATGGGCTTTTTGTTAACCTTGCAAACATTTTTAGGGTGCAATTAGTTGCCACTTTGTCCATCTGTCTATCCACAACTAATTACTGAATGATGCTTGGAGTTTAATGCCAACTTTCAAATTCTTGGAGTTTCCCGTACATTTCCTATGTAACAACAGATAGAACCAATGCCTAATTTATGCCAATTTGACCGTAGCAACCGGGTTACTCATTAAAAAAACCCACTCTAGATTGGTCTGTAACTCTGCAATATGACCATGATCACTTAACATGAAAAGCAGGTCAAGTTTGAATGTTACCAAATATATCTTCCAAAGTTCGGCTATTTGACTTGTCTCAAAATGTTTCTTGACAACCGTTTTTAAATACCGCTATGAAAAAATATAAGATTTCCAAAATGTCTGTTTATATGATATATGATTGTTTGTTGGCTATTATAAAGTACACAACCATTTTTAATGGTTTGGAATTGGTTTTGTTGTATAAAGAAACTAACAGAGGTTAATGTTTACAACAACCTAAAAATAACTCTTTGTATAAATCTAAGTTTGTAATTCTGTTCTATAGGAAAAACATGAGGCAGATAATGCCAAACTTGTGGACGAACTAAGAATTGATCTGAAGAAAATACAAATGGAAAAGAATGACTTGATAGATGAAGTAGTCCTTCTACAGCATCGATTGTCCATTCAGAATCGCAAAGTGGAAGAGTGCATGTATGAACTAAATGAACTTCGCAGCAGACAAACAGAGGACAGACAAAACAATATAACAGATCAACAAGAGGGCAATGAACAATTGAAGAAAATGGAAGCAGAGAGGGAAAAATTTGCAGCAGAGAAAGAAAAAATGGAAGCTGAAAAAGAGAAATTGGAGGCTGATTTATCTGATTTGAAAAACATCAATGAAGAGATGCAGCATCAGAATGAGACATCATTAGAAATGTACATCATGAAAATTCAGGAATTGGAAGAGGTAACAATAGGGAATTTTTATTGTCATTGGTTTTACATTTTGGAATAAATATTTGGCAGTTTTTTTTATCGTCTCACAAAATTTAGTATACTGGATTTCACACATTGCTACATTTAAATGAAATGATGCAAGGTACTTTATGACAAATTACTCATGTAGACGGTCAGATTTTTGAATGCTTTCATTACAATAAAAACTAAATACATTAAAGATGGTAAATAGAAATGATATTTTATGTACATATGCTTTGAGAATTTGATATACATAAATATACATTAATAACTTCTAATTTAAGTAAAAATGTCCTTCCATAACACTTATTTTATTTATTTTCTTTGGTTTTTTTTCAGAAAATTGAAGCCAGTGATGAAAGCTTAAAAAGTCAAGAGGATAAGATATCAAGCCTAGAAGAAGAAACTAAATCCCTGAAACACAATGTTCAAGAAAACGAACAACAACTAAATTCAACAAAATCTGACAAAGACTGTTTACAGAAAGAAATAGATAATTTGAAAATTGATCACAATAATGTAAACTCATCAGAAAGTAGCAATTTTGTTGAAATATCAACACATCTAACAAAATCTGAACTTCTGAGAAATGATCAAGAACAAAAAATAGCAAAGTTAGAGAAAGAAATCCTTCATTTATACACAAAGTTAAAAGAACAAAGTTGTACGGATGAACCCAGACAAAGCACAGCTGGTGAGCTTAGTGATGTCCTCAAAGAACATTGTTCTGATTTAGAAAATAGGCTGAAAGAGATGGAAACTGAAAATACAGAACTGAGAGAAAAAGTTAACCTTTCAAGTATGAAACAGTCCACTGATGAACCCAGACGAAGCACAGCTGATGAACTGAGTGATGTTCTCAAAGAACATTGTTCTGATTTAGAAAATAGGTTAAAAGAACTCAAAACTGAAAATGCTGAACTGAGAACAAAACTGAACGTTTTAAGTATTAAACAATTAAGTGGTGAACCCAGACGAAGCACAGCTGATGAACTTAGCGATGTTCTCAAAGAACATTGTACTGATTTGGAAAATAGGTTAAAGGAGATGGAAACTGAAAATTTAGATTTGAAGGAAAAAATGAAAGTTATAAGTATTAAACAGCTAAGTGATGAACCAAGAAGAAGCACAGCTGATGAACTTAGTGATGTTCTCAAAGAACATTGTACTGATTTAGAAAATAGGTTAAAGGAGATGGAAACTGATAATTCAGAATTGAAGGAAAAGCTGAACATTCTAAGTATAAAACAGTTGAACGACGAACCAAGACGAAGTACGGCCGATGAACTGACTGATGTTCTTAAAGAACATTGTACTGATTTAGAAAATAGGTTAAAGGAGCTTGAAACTGAAAATGCTGAACTGATAGAAAAAGATAACCTTTCAAGACTTAAACAGTCCAGTGATGAAACCAGACGAAGCACAGCAGATGAGCTGAGTTTTGTTCTAAAAGAACATTGCACTGATTTGGAAAATAGGTTAAAAGAGATTGAAGCTGAAAATACAGAACTGAGAGAAAAGGTAAACCTTTCAAGTGGTCAGTTCAGTGATGAACCAAGAAGAAGCACAGCTGATGAACTGAGTGATGTTCTTAAAGAACATTGCACTGATTTGGAAAATAGGTTAAAAGAGATTGAAACTGAAAATTCAGAACTGAAAGATAGAGTTACTGTTCTCAGCATGGCACAGGTCTGTGATACGTCAAGACAAATCACAGCTGATGTACTTGGGGATGTTTATAAAGAACAGTATTCTGATTTAGAAAATAGACTTAAGGAGATTGAAACTGAAAATACAGTTTTAAAGGAAAAACTTAACCTTATTAGTATGAAACAATTAAGTGGTGAACCCAGACGAAGCACAGCTGATGAACTTAGTGATGTTCTTAAAGAACATTGCGATGATTTAGAAAATAGGTTAAAAGAGATGGAAACAGAAAACACAGACTTGAAGGAAAAACTGAATGATCTAAGTATTACCCAAGGCAGTAATACATCAAAACAAAGCACAGCTGTTGACCTAAGTGATGACCTTAAAGCACACTGTGACGATTTGGAAAATAAGTTGACAAAGTATGAAACTGAAAATACAGTTTTGAAGGAAGAACTTGAATCTTTAAAACTTGAAAATTCTCAAAATGCAAGTCAAGTGGAAGAAAATGAAACAAATTATTCATCAAAGGAAACTTATGAAGAGTTGAAAAATAGATTGGCTGAAATAGAAAATGAAAATACTGAGTTGAAACAAAGAGTTCAAAGTTCATCAGAAGTGAATGACAAACATGATGTATCCAGAACAAGTGTTTCAGTCATGGCAGATGACCACAGCACCGATTTGAAGGGATATTGTGATAGTTTGGAAAAACAATTAATGGAAATTGAAAATCAAAATACTGAATTAAAAGAAAAACTGAGAACTGTCAGCTGTGCAATGGAAATGAAAGAACAAAACAGAACCCAAAATGAGGTCAATGATGTATTTATAGATGGTCATGAGGATGTAGAAAACAAACTTGAAGAACTTGAGAGAGAAAATAATGAGTTGAAAGAAAAGATGACATCAATGGGTGAAACAGATATTAATATTGACATTTCTGGTATGAAAGAGCATATAATGGCTTTGCAAATTGAGAATGAGGAGTTGAAAAATCTGTCTGCTTCTCAAATAGAAAAGATTGCAATGTTGACAGAAAAGCTATCGAGCGATCATTCTTCGGAGACAGACAGTAAAAATACAGATGATGAATTTACCCATCTGGAGATCAGGTTTAGAGAAATTGAAATAGAAAATGAAGAACTGAAAGAAAGAGTTTCAAAATATACAGCACAGTTACCAGAACATGAAAGAAATCATGTTGAACTTTTAGCTTCTGAGAAGATGGAAATAAGAAAAGAATTAATGAAAGCACATGAGTTAAGTAGACTAGACCAAGAAAAAATAAAACATCTGCAAACAGAATTAGTTACATTTGGAGAAAAGATTCGAGCAGGTTCTATTTCTGAATGCAATCGCAGAAGTGTTGAAGTAGAATTGACGGATGTTTACAAGGAACATTGTCAAGATCTTGAAGCACGAATGGAGGAGTTGCAAATGGAGAATTCTGAGTTATTCGGCAAGATTGATCAGCTGACAAATGCTCACGGTACATTGGAAGAACAGTACAAAGAACTGGAAACTAAACTTGAAATATTGGAACAAGAGAAAATAGACGCTATTATGATAGGAGGTGGAAACAAGGGAAGCCTAGCTGATGAACTGTCATGTGTTAGTTCAGAACAGGATATCATCGGTGGAACAGATATTTCCAGACTTCCAGAACTTGAAAAAGAGCTGCAGCAACTGAAAGATATCTTGCCTGATTCTAAAGAAAATTCTGACAGTCAAGTAAAGGAACTTCAAACAGAGATTGGAACACTTAAGTTGCAACTGTCTGAAAAGGCTGCAAAAGTAAATGATGAACAAAATGGAGAACTACAGGAGTTAGAAACGGAGGTAAAAGAAACAAATTATTGTCAAGAGGAAAAAATGGATATTAGCATGGACTGTAGTTTAGAGAAGTCAATCGGGGATAATGTAGAAAATTCATGTTCATCTGACGTTTTCTACGATCATGATGACATAAGACTAAAATATAAAGAACAATTAGAAAAACTTGAAGAGGATGAAATAAGAATGAAAGATTTAGTTAAACAAATACAGGAACTTGAGGCTGAGAAAATGTCTTTGTCTGAAAAATTAGAAGAGTTGAAATGTCAAAAAGCAGAATCTGTTAACAAGTCTCACATGGAAGAACTAGAAAGTAGAGTTAAGATTCTTGAAGATGAAAATAATGTTTTGTTAGAGAAGTTGCATTCAAACGACACATCTGAAATTGAAAATTTAGAAACTAATGTTAAACTTTTAGTAAATGAAAATCAATGCACATTGGAAAAATTAGAATCAGAGGTTGCCAAATGTCATGAACTTGAAAGCAGAATCACAGTTTTGGAAAAGGAAAATAACTCTTTTACCAATAAATTGGATGGAACAAATTCTTTCGAAGCAGAAGAATTACAATGCAAAATTGAGGCTCTTGAGGATGAGAATAGCGGTTTGAAGAACCGGTTGAATGAAAGTAAGCCCTCTGACAATGAGGAATTATGGTTAAAAATAGAATCTTTAACCAAAGAGAATAAATGCCTGTCTGAAAGTTTGGTTGAATCTCATCCCATAGCATCACAAATTCAAGAACTTCAAAGTGAAATTATAGTTCTTAAAGAGGAAAACAAGGCTTTGTGTGAGAAGTTGGAGGTGAATGACAGTTCAAAAAATCAAGAACAAGAAAGTAAAATTAAACAGATTGAAGAGGAAAACAAGGCTTTGTGTGAAAAGTTACAAGAAAATGACGTCTCAAAAAATCAAGAACAAGAAGGTAAAATTGAAGTACTTGAAGAGGAAAATAAAAGTATGCTTGAAAGATTAGATGCAAAAGAAATAATGTTTTTAGAACTAGAGTGCAAGGTAGAAGTTTATGAAGAAGAAAATAAAAGTTTGATTAGTAAGATTGAACAGTTAGAAGGTAGTGTTTCTTCAGATCATCAAGTACTCAATGACAAAATAAAATACCTGCAAGAGGAAAACCAATCTCTGGTAGCACAGTTAGCAAATAATCAATTAGGTGAAGACTTAGAAAACAAGATTCAAATTCTGGAAGATGAAAAAATGTCCTTGTTAGAAAAATTAGAACTTCATAATGTAAACTGCCAAGAACTGGAAGGCAAGATAACGTTTCTTTCAGAGGAGAATGATAATTTAAAAGAAAAGTCTGCAAATATCAATGTTAAAGTTGAAGACCTAAAAAACCTAGAAAAAGAAGTTGAGGTTCTTAAAGAACAAAAGCAGACTTTAACTGAAAAAATAGAAATGGGTACATTAAAGTTACAGGAGCTTATGAACAAAATTGAGACTCTTGAAGAAGAAAATAAAAGTTTGTCCAAAAAACTGCAGGAATCTACTGAGACAGAAGAGTCAAACTCTTTGTCAACACAAAATTTGCAACACAGAATTGACACTTTACTTCATGAAATAGAAACTTTAAAAACAGAAGCTCAGTCTGAAAGTGCTTTATTAAGTAAACAGCTGGAGGAGTCAAAATGTAGAACAGACGTTTTACAAGAGGAGATTGACACAGTAACCAAACAACTGGAAACAAAACATTCTAAAAATGAGGAATTAGAATGTACAGTGGAAGTTCTACAGGAAGAGAATGATAAAGTGTATGAAAAATTAGAAAACATGGTAGAAAAAAATAAATTAGATGACCTAGAATGCCAAGTGGAAGTGTACAGAGAAGAAAATGAGACGCTCTGTGAAAAGCTTAGGAATCTAGAGGAGAAAGAAAAGGTAAGAATGTCATCTACACAATTTAGTTTATATACATTTAGCATGTTAGAATATTAAGAAATCACCATCCCAACCAAAGAGCGGAAAAACAGCTGAAGGCCACCAATGGGTCTTCAATACAGCAAGGAAATCCCACACCCAGAGACGGGGTTCAGCTGACCCCTAAACTAAAATGTTTACTAGTTTAGTGATAATTGTTGTCATACTACAGTCAGTGGTACTACTTGTACAAGACATTTTTATTTGCTTGAAGAAGTAAAAAAAATATACTTATATAAGTTAATTATAATGTTTGAATAATCTCTCCTAAATTTTCACAAAAATTCACTTGTACAGAGTGAATTTTTTTTTCAATCCCACAAAAATTCTCAAGTTTTTAGATGTAAAAACAAGCCTTAAATGATTTTTCCCGGGTTAGCTCATAATTTTTTATTAGAGTTCAATGTTTCATCTCATTAATTCAACAAAGACAGTGATTGCGCAAAGATCTTCAGTATTTGGGCAAGGCCTTCAAAATTTACTCCTGTAGGGCTTGTAAATCAGCAGTGTTCTGAAGATAACATTGGATTTTCATTGTCCATGAAATTACACATAAATGATAAGTAAAGACATCTGCAAAGGGCAGACAATTTAATATTCTATTAGAAAAAAGATATCCTAAGAATTCAAGAAAAGAACTTATATAAGTAAAAAAAATCTGAATGTCTAAGGGACATAACTAAGCTAAAAAGAAATTACCTATATACCGGTAAGTAAATAAAATTAACTTGTATAAATATCCTACAAATTTACTTATATAAGTAAATTAATATTACTTCTTCAAGTAAATAAAAATTACTTTTACAAGTAGTACCACTAACTGTACTAAACTCCATTACATACTGTATTAAAAATTTGTGAAAAAGTAATGTTTATGCATTCCATGAATTTGAATAATTATCAATTTCTATTTTCAATTTTTTTTTAACTTTTAGTTATCCAAAGAACAATCAAGTCTGATTGATAACTTATCATCAGAATCACAACAATTAAAACAGGAAAAAGAAAGACTTGAAGTGAACTTGAAAGAACTGCGAGAGGAATTGACAAAAGTGTCTGCATTGAATGAAAAAGGAAAAAAGAAAATAGAAGATTTAAAAGACGATCTACAAATTATAAAAGCAACAGAACACGTACTGAAAAATGACAATGAGAAACTTTTATCAGAAATATCAAACTTACAGCATGGTTATCACGAACTTGTAAAATCTGAAAAGATTAAATCAGACATGATGAAATCTGAGGTAGAAACATTGCAAATTAAACTAGCTGAGAGCATAACTCCTGATAGTGTTATGGTCAAATTAAATGAGCAAGAACAATCAATTAAAGAAAAACTACAGAAAAAACAACAAACAATTGATCAGTTAATGTCAACCATTTCAAAAACGAAAGAAGATCGAGATAAGATTGAAGAGCAGCATACCAAGTTAGGTAATGACAAAGTGACAATAGAACAGAAATTATCGTTGTCAGAGAAAAACTGCAAAGAATTGCAAGACACTTATAACAAACTTCTTAAGAATTTTGAAGAACTTCAAAGTAAATTAAAGGAAGTGGAATTAGGAAATCTGAGTGAGGTAAGCATCTTTATTATAGGAAAATATCAAAATTGACCTTCATTTATTAATTATTTAAGCACTCACAAGTTAGTGTAATTTTAACACAATGCTTGAATATACTAAACCAGATAAATGACTGCAATGCTTTGGATGAGATAGAATATCAGTGCAGATCTACTATTATCAAGGGAGTTAAATTACACCTTTTGTAAATGTTAGTTGTATATGAAAAATTGCATTGAAAGCATTCTCACATCTGTTGTATTTATAGGAAATAATTTAAAGAAAAATTAAAAATAAGTTAATGCCGAATGGACAAATAAACTTGGTTCTGCTGCAGGAGACATAGGAAATGCTTTTCATTTAATGTAAAAAAAATCAAATGCTTTCTTTTACAACAGTAAAACATTCATATGCATTCTTTTACTATGCACAGTAAAAAAGCTGGAATTGATTCTTTAACCCATAGTCATTATATATTTATAGTATAACTAATTGCCGTATTTGAATATAAAAAAAAGATAACGCGTGACCGAACGACGCATGGATTAAACGAGTGCGCAGCACGAGTTTAATCCATAGCGGCGTTCGGTCACAAGTTGTCTTATTTTTGATATTCAAATACGGCGATTAGTTATTCTTTTTATTACATTGGCAAATGGCTTTTTTTTATGAAATTAATGTAGAAAATGTAAGGAACTACATATTTTTCCTACACATTGACAATTTGATTTGATCCGACGTAATCGACGTCTTGACAACGCCTATTGTTGTATGACGTCAGAGAGTGAAATAACCACGTTTATTTCACATGTGAAATTATCGGTTTTTATTTAACTGGGAAATCAATGTAATTCATTGCAACCAATGTAATAAAATATTTTAATTGAAGCACACTTCAAGGGTTTAAGACCTGATAAATTGATGTTGTTCATGTTGATGTTGTATGTTAACTATTTCAGAGTATGAATATGAGTAGAAGTAGACTAGAACACCCAGATAAAACAACAGATAAGGTCAGTACATAAATTACATCAGTAAACAATCTGGTTTGTGCATGTGATAATAGGTTGACCAATTATTCTAATTTAAAAAAAAAACAGTATTCAGAAGTAATAGTCAGTTATTAATATGTTTCTAAACTGCCAGTTATCATTATACAACAAGGAGATAAAATAAAATAAAATAAGCTAAAGATCAATAGGGAATGAATAGTGATCTTTTTAAAATTTACACTAAAGATTACAGGAAACATTTTGTGTAATCAATTCTCATGCAATGGAACATTTTTGACATGACAAAAGAATACACCAGTATGATACATGTTTAACCCCGCCGCATTTTTGCGCCTGTCCCAAGTCAGGAGCCTCTGGCCTTTGTTAGTCTTGTATTATTTTAATTTTAGTTTCTTGTGTACAATTTGGAAATTAGTATGGCGTTCATTATCACTGGACTAGTATATAATTGTTTAGGGGCCAGCTGAGGGACGCCCCTGGGTGCGGGAATTTCTCGCTAAATTGAAGACCTGTTGGTGACCCTCTGCTGTTGTTTTTTATTTGGTCGGGTTGTTGTCTCTTTGACACATTCTCCATTTCCATTCTCAATTTTACCATTACAGAATCTATGAGATTATCAAAAATCACAGTAGTTTCTTCTGATGAGGTTATGTAATATAACTATATATTGTCATGAAAGATGTAAATCATTAAAAGAAATACATTTACTAAAGGTAACTGAACCTCAAAATTATCCATGTTGGACCAACATGTATGACAATGATAAATTCTGGATCAAAAGTATAGTTGTCCCTGCAATCACATTTACTGCACAGTATAATTTATATGCTTTGTGATAAGGGAAGAACTAAGCAGTCATAGGGGGAGAATGATAATGTCATATTTTGAGAAATGCATATTGTTTCCATGAATAAAAACTTTCTATCAAGGCAAGTTGAATATTCTTAAATTACACATGCATATTTATTGACTTGCTGTAATTACTTTAATACTATAGAATTTTAGACTCAAATTTTAATGAGACTTTAGTTAAATGTTGTACTTTTACATTCTATAGATTGTCAGACTGGTAACAGAGAATAGTAAGATGAAAGAAAGAAATATAAAGGATTCCAAGATGATAGATCTGCAAAAGAGCTCTATACAGGTATATTTACTTTAATTCACATATGAAGTTCTTCTTTTGCTTTGGAGACAAAGCTGTATTTTGATTCTAATAAAACATGGGCTGCACGTGATATATGTCACAATTCAAATTGTAACGTCGATGTATTTTAAACATCACCCGAATTTAAAATGGATATTTGTTTTGGTGTCACTCGCCAGGAAATTAGATAAAATCATTCTAAAAGTAAGCAATCATGTACAGTATTATTAGTCTGCTTCGAAGTAAAAATGTTCTAAAATTTCCTAGTAGAATAAAAATACTTCTATTATGCCATGATCTGTGCTCATTTTCACTTGGGTAGGCTTTATGTTTGTCAACATTTTACAACTAGCTAATGTTCAGGTTAAAGATATTGATGAATATAATGCCTACCCACGTTAAATCGAGCTTAGAGCATGGCATGAAAGACGTTTTAAACATATTATATACTGGTAGTTTGATTTTGCTCTCATTACAAAGGAGTAGGTACGGTAAGGACCCATTTTGGCCTCAAATTTCAGATTCATCTGACAAAAGATTTTGACCACTTTTTAAACACTAAAGTGTCTATTTCATTTGATTCAATTAATTTATGTGAAAGATTTTAACCAATTTAGTCATTAAAAACGTTCCGATTCAAGCTTAAATATGACAAATCTACCAAATATGCCGAAAAATGTCACTTTTCAGATGGTTTTTGTCAAAAAAGAAAGTGGCCGCATCCGTGTTCATCCTCAACCTTTATATATGTTATGTATTATCATCAAATACAACTTACATTTCAATATTTAGGATGAACACCAATGCGGCCACTTTCGTTTTACCCGGAAACCGTCTAAAATTTAACTAAAATGCTAGAATTATGAAGACTTCAGTAATTTAGCATGACTTATTGGTGCTAGTACCCGATATATGTGCATTGTATTGTCAAAAACAGCCCATATTTATGTAGCAGAAGCATTCTACTGTCCATTAAATGACTAAAAGTTTTCATTTTAACAATTTTGTAAAACTGCTATATTTTGGGGCCAAAAAGGAGTCTTACTGGACCTACTCCTTTTATATTGGTTCCCACCTGATTCAAAGCTCTTGGCAAGGATCTAATGAAATTGAATATTTTTAGATGATATGGATGGTTTATGTCGTGTCTTTAAACTGAATGTTGCTTGAAGTAAAAACAAGTTTATCTTATAGCAAGAGCACCCCTATTGTATACATATATATATATTACAGAGATTGGAAGAACAACTTGAGAAAAGGGATAGACAAAGTGATATATATGAGAAAATGAAGTCTGCTGAGGAAGACAAGAGGAAAGCAGAAGAAGAAGCAGATAAATATTATGACCAGTACCAAAAGGAAGAGGTCAAAGTGTCAGCCCTACACGAAAAGGTCCAACAGAAAGACAAAGAAATAAAACAATTACAACAGAATGTCGAGAGTATGGTGGCCAAAGGATTTGTTAAAAAGGACGAGAAATCTGGTGATGAGTTCAGGATGCTCAAGAAAAAATTCACAGAAGTTTACAGTGAGTATTGATTGACAATAATTTGTCAGTTCTTAAGTATAATTAAGATTTTTAGAAATGATATATTCATTTGTTTCAAATTAAACATTAAAATCTGATTAGAAAGTAAAGTAAGTTTTATTCTATAATAAAACACATTTAATAAATAAATAAGTTTATATCTCATCAAACTCATTGGGATCAGGTATAAAAATCTCCAATGAGCTGTTAAGAATATTTTTCATATACGTTATATATATTTTGTCAAACAAGGCTTGCTATTTACCACAAATGTTTGATTTTTATATTTTAAAGATGAACTACAAGATACAAAGAAGAAGGTTGCCAGTTTAGAGAGAGAGATTGGCGATAAGAAGCTGAATATTATACTTTTAGAATCTAGTTTGAAAGAAACAGAAGAAAAGTGTAATAAAAAGTAAGATGACAATATTTACAGCAGTGGTCACTCATCTGTTTTATACATATTATCTTGTACTGAGTGAATTTTATAAAGATAGTTCAAAAAGCTATTTAAAATTTCTAAATACAAAATCTAAATTGCTCAGACTGAATTGGAGTTGAAGTCATCTACTTGAAGCTTAAGTCACTTGACATGAACTATAAGTTCTACTTGATATTTTGGTTTATATTAGAGTATTGTGCTTTACCTTATGGTCTCTGATTTTTTTCAACAATAGAACTTGTCTTTCGTGAAATTAATCAAGATATAGACTGTCTGAGATCAGAATTTCATAAGTCAGATTTTTCAGTGATGTGAAACCATTTTCAACAATTATAATAAAATATCATAGCAAAGCCATACTGAAAGAATGTTTTTGGTTGCCTCTTTTACAGGATAAAAGCTTATGAAGAATCATATGAAATGCTTGAAGACCATAAAAGATCTCTGAAAAATCAGATCAGAAATTTGGAGGGCCAGATAAATCAGCCTGATGATACAAGTTAGTATAGTGAATCCAGAAAATCTTTACTCAGAACAATTTAAGCTTCAATCTTCTCCCATCCCTTGTTTACAATATTCCTTGAAGAACAGAAATTGTTACTTTTATTATTTTCGCCTCCTTAAACTGATTTTTTGAGTGTCCCCTGAGCAAACATGGAGTTAACTAGAGTTTCTCTAATTTTTGTGCTATTTTCACATTTCCAGACCGGTGTGAGAAAAATATTTCTCCTCACTAGTGAAAAATCTGTTCTCGGCAAATGATTAGTCGAAATTTGATTATGACGTCTAAATGTTTTGTTTTCTTCTGAATTTTCCTATTGTGACGTCATGAAAAAAGGCGACCATGCCTGATGACGTCGCATATAAAGAACACAAGTTTCTGCAAATCTTTGAAAAAGAAGGATAAAGATCATTAGAGAAACAGATTCCGACACTATAACTCGTGTATTACGATATTTCTCCACTCTCGACAGTTAAATTTTAGTTATTTAAAGAGCTCGGCAAGCCTCGCGCTTTAAATAATAAAATTTAACTGTCTCCAGTGGAGAAATATCGTAATACACTTGTTGCAGTGTAGGAATCTATATTATACACACTGGTGGAACAGGATGTATGAATTGCTGATATCCTTACAATTTTTTGTCGAGCCTGCGACTTTTATCGCAGAAAGCTCGACATAGGGATAGTATTACCTAACTTCTTAAAATCTATATTTTAGAAGGTGGAAGACCTGGATGCTTCATACTTTGTATATAAATGCCTCATGTTATGAAGTTTCCGTCATTCACATGTCCAACGTCCTTGACCTCATTTTCATGGTTCAGTGACTACTTGAAGAAAAAACTAAGATTTTTTGAAATGTTAATCTCTCTCTTATTATAAGTAATAGGATAACTATATTTGGTATATGCGTACCTTGCAAGGTCCTCATGCCAGTCAGACAGTTTTCACTTGACCTCGACCTCATTTCATGGATCAGTGAACAAGGTTAAGTTTTGGTGGTCAAGTCCATATCTCAGATACTATAAGCAATAGGTCTAGTATATTCGGTGTATGGAAGGACTGTAAGGTGTACATGTCCAACTGGCAGGTGTCATCTGACCTTTACCTCATTTTTATGGTTCAGCAGTTATAGTTAAATTTTTGTGTGTTGGTCTGTTTTTTTTATGCGTTATGCAATAGGTCTACTATATTTGGTGTATAGAATGATTGTACGGTGTACATGTCTACACTAGCTGGCAGGTGTCATCTTACCTTGACCTCATTTTCATGGTTAAGTGGTCAAAGAAGTTTTTTTTTGTTTTTTTAATACCATATGCAATAGGTCAACTATATTTGGTGTATGGAAATATTTTATGCTCTATAAGTCAGTCACGCAGGTTTTATTTGACCTTGACCTCATTTTCACGGTTCATTGCTCAGTGTAAAGTTTTTATGTTTTGGTCTGTTTTTCTTAAACTATAAGCAAAAGGTCATCTATATTTGTTGTATGGAAGAATTGTAAAGTGTACATGTCTGCCTGGCATGGTTCATCTGACCTTGACCTCATTTTCATGGTTCATTAGTCAATGTTTAGTTTTCTTGGTTAATGTTAAGTTTATGTGACAGTTGTAATAAAGCTTTATATTTAGGACTATCAACATAATATCAATGATTAGTAAAGAAGGAGAGACATTTCTGTGTGTGCACTCTTGTTTTAATTGTTTCAGATAATTGGCCTTACAACAAGATAATATTCCCTAACAAAATGAAAATTGATACAATAAATGCTTTCTATAAATAAAACAAATCAACAAAAAAGGTAAGCTTTTTAACTCTTAGCTACCATACTTTGTCTTTATACTCTACACATTTAAATAGGTTATGACTAGCCTCAATGATTAACTGCATGCATGTCGATTTGTAAATTATTCACCAAACAACTCTACAGAAGGCGAAATTGTGCAAATAGTTTTATTGTCTTTTTATGTTTTTTTCTTCTGGATGAAGAAGTTTTAAATGTAAGGCTTTTGCAATAGTTTATTTTTTCTTTCAGTTGTGAATTTCCAACAGAGTAAAAAAGATTCTTCTTTACCCCTGGGAAAAGCTAGCAGTGCTGGCGGTGCTGTAGATCATTTCACCAACATCCTCCTGCAGGAGGAGAATAGAAAACTTAAGCAGGAAAAATCTAAATATGAAAAGAAGACTGAAAAACTTCAACACGAATTACAACGATTACAAAAAGAGAAGAAGGAAAATGAGCATCTAGAGGAGAAAGTTGCACAACTGAGGTGAATATTAAATCATAGTTTTTGTCCTACACTTTGAAATTTAGTTTCAAAATTGGAAATCTATAAAACTTGAAATGATTGTTGCTAGTATGCAATTTTGGGAATCAATTTTGTTTCAAGAAGTACTATATGTGAAAGAAACATGTTAAAATTCAATTTATGTCTTAAACAAGGGAATAAATCCCTATCCTGCTTTTCAATCTATTTGGGATTTATCTTTAGTAGCATAGGTTCTTCAAAATACACAACCAAAGTCAGAGTTGTATTTATGTTGTATTCCCTTGATTCAATATTATATTATGTTACCAATTTCAGGGATGAGGAAAAACGACTAGGTAAACAGATTGATGATCATAATAGTGCCCGAGCACCTTTAGAAAGTAAGTGTCATTATGTTTCTCAATTACAGCCTCTATGTTCTTGTAATTGAGTCCTATACATAGTTGAGGTTACATTGTGTCCTACAACGCTGCCAAAGTTATTTTTGTGAAAATATGGATAACGAAAACCTGCAAAAAAAAGCTGTTGTAAACCTTAAATTATTGTCTTTGCACAGGACACATATAATTTTATTAATTCAATTAAAATATTGTCATAATTATTTCATTCGTCATATTTATAATAAAAACTATTGGTGAAGTGCAATTGAAAATTTTAATATTTGCTTTTAAAATCACCAAATTATTCAGCAACAAAGTATAGTAATTTATTAATCACAGAATGTGGTCATTAATCAGTGTGTGTATGTGGTGAAATATTTTTTTCTAGAATCACAAATATATGGTTTCTCAGATTTTATAATATTTCATTTCAGATGTGAACTCTTTACTGGAAAATTTCAAAACTTCTAAACTAAAGCAACCAGAACCACCCAAACCAAAGAAAAGAACCAATGAAATCGAGGAAGGTTGTAATCAGCAGTAAATCTCGGTCTGCAACAGTACACATGATAGTACGTCTGCAATAAAACACTTACAGCAGTGAATGTCTGTCTCAACAGAACAATTTCAGCAGTGAATGTACACTTTCACTTACAATTTATTATATAATGTAAATAATACTTCAGGATTATTAAGAATATACAGAAGTCTATATTATTCAGATATACTTTTCCAATGTTTGTTTTGATCATAACTTTTTCATTTATGACATTGTTTATTTATTCATATAAAATTGTTCATTTATTCATTAAATAACATTGTTCATTTATGCATTGTATAACATTGGTCATTTATTTTTTAAGCTGATGTAATATACCATTTATGTATTTATTCATGTTTTCCCATCACAGGCACTCTTACTGATATTTATGTACCTATACGTTTGTTAATGAATCACTTTATTTTTTGTACATAAGCCAATGTAGATAACAATGTATTCATATAGTCATAATGAAATGTGGTTTTCTATTTGTATGTCATAAAGTATAATATAATTGTATAGTGTTTATTTCATTGAATGCTACAAAAAGCGGGACCTTGTTTTTACTTTGAGCTCACCTGGCCGAAAGATTTAGTGAATTTTTCTCATCATTTGGCAACCATCAATTTTAACTTTTACAAAAATATCCTCCGAAACTACTGGTCCAAAGGAGTAGGTCCGGTAAGGACTCATTTTGGCCTCAAATTTCAGTTTCATCTGACGAAAGATTTTGACCACTTTTTAAAGACTTAAGTGTCTATTTCACTTGATTTAATTAGTATAAGTGAAAGATTTTAACTGATTTAGTCATTAAAAACGATCCGATTCAAGCTCAAATATGAAAAATCTCTCAAATATGCCAAAAAACGTCACTTTTCAGATGGTTTTTGTCAAAAATGAAAGTGGCCGCATCCGTGTTCATCCACAACCTTTATATATGTTATGTATTATCATAAAATACAACTTACATTTCAATATTAAGGATGAACACGAATGCGGCCACTTTCGTTTTACAAGGAAACCGTATAAAATTTAACTAAAATGATAGAATTTTGAAGATTTCATTTATTTAGCATGACTTAGTGGTGCTACAACCCGATATATGTACATTGTATTGTCAAAAACAGCCCATATGTATGTAGCAGAAGCATTCAACTGTCCAATAAATAATTAAAAGTTTACATTTTAACAATTTTGTAAAACTGTTATATTTTGGGGCCAAAAAGGGGTCTTACCGGACCTACTCCTTTAATTAAACTTGGCCATTATTTGTTATTGGGTTATCCTGCTTAAATAATGTGTCCAATGACCTCTCCTGCCTACCAAGATGGTTGACATGGCTAATTGAAGAAGATAGGGGTAAACTGCAAGTTTTGTTTATTATCTTGAAAGCCGCTATGAAAAGAGGAGAATCTACCGGCTGTCCATTTACCTAACATCATCAACAACTACATATGATTGGTAGAAACTTTTACCCCATTTGCATTCTGTGAGGAAATGAATGCAATTATAAAAAATATGAAATAACAGATTACAAGTTCAATACACTGGGGTCACTATATATAAATGATTCTAATATGACGTGCTTCTTTCGCTTTGTAAACAACACTGTGATAAAATTCTCGATATATCTACTTAGCGCAGACTCCGTGTACATAATAATGGCTGTTACAATATACTTCCCACGTAAATCCACATGTATTGAAACCTATTTGCAAACCCTTTGTCGATTTTATTCTTTTAAAAATTGCAATTAAAAAAAGACAATATCACTTTTATTCTTATTCGGATGCATAATGAAAAGAAGTAATGCACAAGAGCTCGGAGAAACCAACAAAATAAAAACAAAATAAAATTCCGCGAAAGTCTATTAATGTTTTTGGCTCATTTAAGTCATTTCAAAACATGACGTCATACAAATGAAAACGCTAGAGTTGAAAGTTTTCTGTTACGTGAACTATTGAAATGTCGTTTACTATTGTATTAAAATTGATTTTCAAGGTAGGTTTTGTTTGATTTTCTATTCTATTGCATTATTCGCATATTTACTGATTTCAGCAAGTCAACATGTCGGCTCCTTAGTTACGAAATGTCAACTTTGGATATGACGGTAGCTCACAAGAAAAACATGTAAATCAAAATGACAATTGTTGGTTTTGAGAATGAAACAGATTTTTTTTCAGCGGTTGTTCAAGAAATAATTCATGCAAGATACGGATCTATTAGAATGTTTGAGCTTTATCTAACAGGGAGTAAAAAAAAACAGCCACACACACAGCTTTACCCACCCTCGCTTCAGTTTTTTAATGATCATATTTGTCCTATTAGAATCGAAATAATTCATGGAAGCCATAGATTATTGGAAATTTACACATGGCCTGGGCCGTGATATTCATTAATTTTATCCCTCGCTAACGCTCAGGATAAAATTTGAATATCACAGCCCAGGCCATGTGTAAATTTCCAATAATCTATGGCTTCCATGAATTATTTCTTAATTTTAAATGACATTTTATTTATATTATCAGAAAATAATAATAGAAAATGGTGCATACTTTTTTAACACACATCTCAGTTTATGTATCGAGTCTTTATTAACTATGACCCGACTATGAAAACAATTATAGGTAGTGTCAAGTCCCGTCAATATATATGTTCCAGATCTGAATGAGAAAGCAACCTAATACCCAAACCCAAAGGACATTTTAGGGTCCACATTGTCAACTGCTACTGTTTACTTTTAAGGGTTAATCTGGTCAACTGCTAGTCCTGTTTTTCTGACAACACAAGAAAACCAAAGGACTTCTAAGGGTCATGTCAACTGCTACTATTTAGTTTTGATGTAACAAAAAAATTGAAGGATGGTGTTACATATTTTTTCCAAGTGTAATACTTATTCATTATAATACCGCATATCAGTTGTTTGTTGGCTTCTTGGAATTCTTCGTTCTTGCTTGGTGTAGAGATGGCCATTGGGTCGGCGCTGTGTGGTATAGGCGGATCCAGGATGCAGGGGTTCAGCCGGAATATTAAAAGATAAATAAAGAGTGGCTGAACCAACGCCTCTTATGTTTTGTGCTGGTAGAGTTCCCTTAAGTGGATACCAGATGGTATGCAGGGTTGTCAGATAAAAAAATCAAATACCTCTAAAAATTCCAAGAAGCCAACAAACAGCTGATACCATCAATAACTGCTGAGAAACCACCAAACAAAAGGATAATTAATAAAGAACAAACAGGATTACATTCCTACAACAGGACGGCCAATATATCAAGATTTATATGTACCATCATTCCGTGCCATCAAAAAATTAAATGTAAAATTATTTAAGTGTGAAACCTTAAAAAGGATCTTTCAAAAGTAAATGAAGATGACACAAAAAAGCCAAGATAGACTATTTAGAACCTGCAGGAAATTAAACTTAAAAGAAGTAAGATACAAAGAACATAAATCCTTCCCACCACCATTTCCAGTTCAACCAACATTGCCAAGAAATTTTGCGACAGTAAACCACATTACGGCATTCCCGACACGATTGGAAGTAGTACCTCCGGCCAAAGGGAACCCAGTCAAAGTGGTAGGGGTGTGCCCTAAAAGTGTTGTCCAAATTAGGAAGAAACTTTATAAAACTGTACACCAACATTGTACTTAAATTCATGTTACACAAATTTATATTTCTATTTAAAAATACATTTTATATTTACACTTACCATTATAATAGTTTACTAGTACAACCATTTTAAAGTTAAAGACAATTCGAACAATTATAGATTAACCCTAAATTTAGTAACTTCATTTGCATTGTACTATGTTTGATTCATTTTCTGTTCAACATTACATAATGATATAGAGTATCCCATAGCAACGCCAACAATGGACAATTATGACGTCACATACATGATGCCACTTTATTGTACTTAAGGGGTTCTAATTTTGTATACTTTGTCCTGATGAAGCCGATCTAATTGGAGAAACATGTCGACAATAAAAGATGCAGTTTACTTAAGTGTTGCTGTCAATGTAACCGTATTTGATTTTTTTATCTGACAACCCTGCATACCATCTTTAAGGCATTGGTTCAGCAGCTCTTTATTTATTCATTATAAGTATTAGAATAACTTTATTTTGTTTATTTGGTTCCTACAGTCCTACTGACCGGCTTTAGAAACGCAACACTAGATTATTCTTTTCAATTTTCATTTTTAATTATGCATTTTTTTGTAAACAAACTTATGAATAGAAAGTTCTGTCATTACTTAAATGTTTGAAAAAAAAATGCAGTTCGAAAGTTGAATTGATAACGTCATTTTCGATGTTCAAATATTGTGGTATACACTGAAACCCTGGTTTTCCCCTTACCAATGAACGTGTCACCGTCAAAAGCAATGACTGCCTATAACAAACGCCAAAATGATTGTCAGAAAGGTCAATCAATTCTGTTCGGCAGGTTTTGGTGTCTGATTTACACCTGATTTTGCCCTTGTTCCACCCATTACAATGTGTTTTGTCAATTATGCGGTTTAAACTTTAAGGCTCTAAATGTTTTTCTGCAGTCGATTCTTTGCCAGTTCAGTTAATGGGAAACATTTATGGCATAAATATGTGCAAAATTTCATTCATCAATTTGGTTAGCAGTTGACGTTGCGGCCGTAGATCTGTCACACAAATGACGTTGTCTAATCAAATTCTATTGACGTTGCATTGTCACTACATGTTGATCTAGTCTTTGATGGTCTTCAACAAATCCAGTCTACCGGTATCATTGTCGGAAGGACAGTAAGACGAGTTTCTGAAGTCATTTTTTTGTGTTGCAGCACGTTCACGTTTTCCTGTTTGCAGAATTCTAATGAGTTGATTCAGCTTTTCATTCCTGAGTTTTGGCAATATGGAGATGCAACATTTTTTAAATGATTAAAGTGTGTCCAAGGATTGTTTCACAAAGAAAAAAAAAACGGAAAAAATCTTTTATTGGCTCGAAATTTCTCTTTCTGAAATTTCGTGCGATCTAAAAAATCTGGTATGTTCAATAACCACAGGTAAGTCAGATGTTTATTTTTTCGAAAGGGAAAGACATATGATGAGCATGAAATAGTAGTTGTATGAGGATCAAACATTATTTGGTGAAAAAAATGTACAAAATGAGTGTTGTGTTTTTAAAGCCAGTCAGTATATTATGAAAGTGTACAGAATGATTGTTATGTGCACATGTTTGACTTACAGATTTTATCTCACCTTGATCTTAATTTTATGGTTCTAAGGACAATGTGGAGTTCTTGTGGTTTGGTCTCTTTCTCAAATACTATAGGCAATATAGCACCTGTATTTGTTGTATATAATGATTGTAATGTGTACATGCAGGGTTTCATCAGACCTTGACTCATTTTCATGATTCATTGAACAATGTTTAGTTTTTGTGGTTACAGATTTTATCTCACCTTGATCTCAATTTTATGGTTCTAAGGACAATGTGGAGTTCTTGTGGTTTGGTCTATTTATTAAATACTATAAGCAATAGGTCAATTTTACTTGGTGTATGGAATAATTGTAAGGTGTGAAAGTCTGTCTGGCAGGATTTATATGACTTTGACCTAATTTTAAAGGTTCATGGGTCTGTTAAGATTTTATTGTTTGATATGTTTCCCTGGTATAAATAGCGTTAGAACCACTATACTTGATGAAATGAATGATTGTAAGTGTTCATGTCTGTCTGACATGATTTCTGACCTACCTAATTTTCATAGAACATTGATAATGTTAAGTTTATGTGAAACATGTAGTAAAATCTTTATATTATAGACTTTCAACATGAATTCAATGATAATAAAACGGACGACACATTTCAGTGTGTGCACTCATGTCTGACATTAGAAAACTACAAAGGATTCTATTAAAAAGACATCATTGTCAACTGCAACTGTTTAGTTTTCTGACATTACAAGAAAACCCAGACTTTCTAAGGGTCAATGTTATTAACAGCAACATTTTAGTTTTGTGACATGAAAAAAAACAAAACATTTAAAGGTCAACCTTGTCAACTTTAGCTGTTTTATTAATAGTTGTGGCATGACAAAAAAACTGAACGACATATATAGATCAACCTTGTCAACTTTAGTTGTGACATGACAAGAAACCAAAGGACATATATAGATCAACCTTGTCAACTTTAGCTGTTTAGTTGTGACATGACAAGAAACCAAAGGACATATATAGATCAACCTTGTCAACTTTAGCTGTTTAGTTGTGACATGACAAGAAACCAAAGGACATATATAGGTCAACCTTGTCAACTTTAGCTGTTTAGTTGTGACATGACAAGAAACCAAAGGACATATATAGATCAACCTTGTCAACTTTAGCTGTTTAGTTGTGACATGACAAGAAACCAAAGGACATATATCGATCAACCTTGTCAACTTTAGCTGTTTAGTTGTGACATGACAAGAAACCAAAGGACATATATAGATCAACCTTGTCAACTTTAGCTGTGACATACAAGAAACCAAAGGACATATATAGATCAACCTTGTCAACTTTAACTGTTTAGTTGTGACATGACAAGAAACCAAAGGACATATATAGGTCAACCTTGTCAACTTTAGCTGTGACATACAAGAAACCAAAGGACATATATAGATCAACCTTGTCAACTTTAACTGTTTAGTTGTGACATGAAAAGAAACCAAAGGACATATATAGGTCAACCTTGTCAACTTTAGCTGTTTAGTTGTGACACGACAAGAAACCAAAGGACATATATAGATCAACCTTGTCAACTTTAGCTGTTTAGTTGTGACATGACAAGAAACCAAAGGACATATATAGATCAACCTTGTCAATTTTAGCTGTGACATGACAAGAAACCAAAGGACATATATCGATCAACCTTGTCAACTTTAGTTGTGACATGACAAGAAACCACAGGACATATATAGATCAACCTTGTCAACTTTAGTTGTGACATGACAAGAAACCAAAAGACATATATAGATCAACCTTATCAACTTTAGCTGTTTAGTTGTGACATGACAAGAAACCAAAGGACATATATATCGATCAACCTTGTCAACTTTAGCTGTTTAGTTGTAACATGACAAGAAACCAAAGGACATATATAGATCAACCTTGTCAACTTTAGTTGTGACATGACAAGAAACCAAAGGACATATATAGGTCAACCTTGTCAACTTTAGCTGTGACATACAAGAAACCAAAGGACATATATAGGTCAACCTTGTCAACTTTAGCTGTTTAGTTGTGACATGACAAGAAACCAAAGGACATATATAGATCAACCTTGTCAACTTTAGCTGTTTAGTTGTGACATGACAAGAAACCAACATGACAAGAAACCAAAGGACATATATAGATCAACCTTGTCAACTTTAGCTGTTTAGTTGTGACATGACAAGAAACCAAAGGACATATATAGATCAACCTTGTCAACTTTAGCTGTGACATACAAGAAACCAAAGGACATATATAGATCAACCTTGTCAACTTTAGCTGTTTAGTTGTGACATGACAAGAAACCAAAGGACATATATAGGTCAACCTTGTCAACTTTAGCTGTGTCATGACAAGAAACCAAAGGACATATATAGATCAACCTTGTCAACTTTAGCTGTTTAGTTGTGACATGACAAGAAACCACAGGACATATATAGATCAACCTTGTCAACTTTAGTTGTGACATGACAAGAAACCAAAGGACATATATAGATCAACCATGTCAACTTTAGCTGTTTAGTTGTGACATGACAAGAAACCAAAGGACATATATAGGTCAACCTTGTCAACTTTAGCTGTTTAGTTGTGACATGACAAGAAACCAAAGGACATATATAGATCAACCTTGTCAACTTTAGCTGTTTAGTTGTGACATGACAAGAAATCAAAGGACATATATAGGTCAACCTTGTCAACTTTAGCTGTGACATGACAAGAAACCAAAGGACATATATAGATCAACCTTGTAACTTTAGCTGTTTAGTTGTGACATGACAAGAAACCAAAGGACATATATCGATCAACCTTGTCAACTTTAGCTGTTTAGTTGTGAAATGACAAGAAACCAAAGGACATAAATAGATCAACCTTGTCAACTTTAGCTGTTTAGTTGTGACACGACAAGAAACCAAAGGACATATATAGATCAACCTTGTCAACTTTAGCTGTTTAGTTGTGACATGACAAGAAACCAAAGGACATATATAGATCAACCTTGTCAATTTTAGCTGTGACATGACAAGAAACCAAAGGACATATATCGATCAACCTTGTCAACTTTAGTTGTGACATGACAAGAAACCACAGGACATATATAGATCAACCTTGTCAACTTTAGTTGTGACATGACAAGAAACCAAAAGACATATATAGATCAACCTTATCAACTTTAGCTGTTTAGTTGTGACATGACAAGAAACCAAAGGACATATATATCGATCAACCTTGTCAACTTTAGCTGTTTAGTTGTAACATGACAAGAAACCAAAGGACATATATAGATCAACCTTGTCAACTTTAGTTGTGACATGACAAGAAACCAAAGGACATATATAGGTCAACCTTGTCAACTTTAGCTGTGACATACAAGAAACCAAAGGACATATATAGGTCAACCTTGTCAACTTTAGCTGTTTAGTTGTGACATGACAAGAAACCAAAGGACATATATAGATCAACCTTGTCAACTTTAGCTGTTTAGTTGTGACATGACAAGAAACCAACATGACAAGAAACCAAAGGACATATATAGATCAACCTTGTCAACTTTAGCTGTTTAGTTGTGACATGACAAGAAACCAAAGGACATATATAGATCAACCTTGTCAACTTTAGCTGTGACATACAAGAAACCAAAGGACATATATAGATCAACCTTGTCAACTTTAGCTGTTTAGTTGTGACATGACAAGAAACCAAAGGACATATATAGGTCAACCTTGTCAACTTTAGCTGTGTCATGACAAGAAACCAAAGGACATATATAGATCAACCTTGTCAACTTTAGCTGTTTAGTTGTGACATGACAAGAAACCACAGGACATATATAGATCAACCTTGTCAACTTTAGTTGTGACATGACAAGAAACCAAAGGACATATATAGATCAACCATGTCAACTTTAGCTGTTTAGTTGTGACATGACAAGAAACCAAAGGACATATATAGGTCAACCTTGTCAACTTTAGCTGTTTAGTTGTGACATGACAAGAAACCAAAGGACATATATAGATCAACCTTGTCAACTTTAGCTGTTTAGTTGTGACATGACAAGAAATCAAAGGACATATATAGGTCAACCTTGTCAACTTTAGCTGTGACATGACAAGAAACCAAAGGACATATATAGATCAACCTTGTAACTTTAGCTGTTTAGTTGTGACATGACAAGAAACCAAAGGACATATATCGATCAACCTTGTCAACTTTAGCTGTTTAGTTGTGAAATGACAAGAAACCAAAGGACATAAATAGATCAACCTTGTCAACTTTAGCTGTTTAGTTGTGACATGACAAGAAACCAAAGGACATATATAGATCAACCTTGTCAACTTTAGCTGTTTAGTTGTGACATGACAAGAAACCAAAGGACATATATAGATCAACCTTGTCAACTTTAGCTGTGACATACAAGAAACCAAAGGACATATATAGATCAACCTTGTCAACTTTAGCTGTTTAGTTGTGACATGACAAGAAACCAAAGGACATATATAGGTCAACCTTGTCAACTTTAGCTGTGACATGACAAGAAACCAAAGGACATATATAGATCAACCTTGTCAACTTTAGCTGTTTAGTTGTGACATGACAAGAAACCACAGGACATATATAGATCAACCTTGTCAACTTTAGTTGTGACATGACAAGAAACCAAAGGACATATATAGATATATATAGGTCAACCTTGTCAACTTTAGCTGTTTAGTTGTGACATGACAAGAAACCACAGGACATATATAGATCAACCTTGTCAACTTTAGTTGTGACATGACAAGAAACCAAAGGACATATATAGATCAACCATGTCAACTTTAGCTGTTTAGTTGTGACATGACAAGAAACCAAAGGACATATATAGGTCAACCTTGTCAACTTTAGCTGTTTAGTTGTGACATGACAAGAAACCAAAGGACATATATAGATCAACCTTGTCAACTTTAGCTGTTTAGTTGTGACATGACAAGAAATCAAAGGACATATATAGGTCAACCTTGTCAACTTTAGCTGTGACATGACAAGAAACCAAAGGACATATATAGATCAACCTTGTAACTTTAGCTGTTTAGTTGTGACATGACAAGAAACCAAAGGACATATATCGATCAACCTTGTCAACTTTAGCTGTTTAGTTGTGAAATGACAAGAAACCAAAGGACATAAATAGATCAACCTTGTCAACTTTAGCTGTTTAGTTGTGACATGACAAGAAACCAAAGGACATATATAGATCAACCTTGTCAACTTTAGCTGTTTAGTTGTGACATGACAAGAAACCAAAGGACATATATAGATCAACCTTGTCAACTTTAGCTGTGACATACAAGAAACCAAAGGACATATATAGATCAACCTTGTCAACTTTAGCTGTTTAGTTGTGACATGACAAGAAACCAAAGGACATATATAGGTCAACCTTGTCAACTTTAGCTGTGACATGACAAGAAACCAAAGGACATATATAGATCAACCTTGTCAACTTTAGCTGTTTAGTTGTGACATGACAAGAAACCACAGGACATATATAGATCAACCTTGTCAACTTTAGTTGTGACATGACAAGAAACCAAAGGACATATATAGATATATATAGGTCAACCTTGTCAACTTTAGCTGTTTAGTTGTGACATGACAAGAAACCACAGGACATATATAGATCAACCTTGTCAACTTTAGTTGTGACATGACAAGAAACCAAAGGACATATATAGATCAACCATGTCAACTTTAGCTGTTTAGTTGTGACATGACAAGAAACCAAAGGACATATATAGATCAACCTTGTCAACTTTAGCTGTTTAGTTGTGACATGACAAGAAATCAAAGGACATATATAGGTCAACCTTGTCAACTTTAGCTGTGACATGACAAGAAACCAAAGGACATATATAGATCAACCTTGTAACTTTAGCTGTTTAGTTGTGACATGACAAGAAACCAAAGGACATATATCGATCAACCTTGTCAACTTTAGCTGTTTAGTTGTGAAATGACAAGAAACCAAAGGACATAAATAGATCAACCTTGTCAACTTTAGCTGTTTAGTTGTGACATGACAAGAAACCAAAGGACATATATAGATCAACCTTGTCAACTTTAGCTGTTTAGTTGTGACATGACAAGAAACCAAAGGACATATATATAGATCAACCTTGTCAACTTTAGCTGTTTAGTTGTGAAATGACAAGAAACCAAAGGACATATATAGATCAACCTTGTCAACTTTAGTTGTGACATGACAAGAAACCAAAGGACATATATAGATCAACCTTGTCAACTTTAGCTGTGACATACAAGAAACCAAAGGACATATATAGATCAACCTTGTCAACTTTAGCTGTTTAGTTGTGACATGACAAGAAACCAAAGGACATATATAGGTCAACCTTGTCAACTTTAGCTGTGACATGACAAGAAACCAAAGGACATATATAGATCAACCTTGTCAACTTTAGCTGTTTAGTTGTGACATGACAAGAAACCACAGGACATATATAGATCAACCTTGTCAACTTTAGTTGTGACATGACAAGAAACCAAAGGACATATATAGACATAAATAGGTCAACCTTGTCAACTTTAGCTGTTTAGTTGTGACATGACAGAAACCACAGGACATATATAGATCAACCTTGTCAACTTTAGTTGTGACATGACAAGAAACCAAAGGACATATATAGATCAACCATGTCAACTTTAGCTGTTTAGCTGTGACATGACAAGAAACCAAAGGACATATATCGATCAACCTTGTCAACTTTAGCTGTTTAGTTGTGACATGAAAAGAAACCAAAGGACATATATCGATCAACCATATAAAACTATTTGAGGATATTGGATTTCATGGTTTTACGAAAGTCAGCCTACAGCTAATAGTAAAAATTTACTCTAAGTTGCACATTAAAATTTGTGGTTCATGTATACCAAGGAAATTAACAGAACTTTGATACCCACGAACACATGTGATATCTGTAGTAAAACCTTATCCCATAAAAATTTTCAATATAAACTTCAGTCATATTCAAGTAAACTATTGTTTAGGTTTATTGATACACATGGAGTTATAAAAAACTCTACTATATGTATATCACATAATTGTACAGAAAAGTTGACCAAGAGTTTAGCTAGACTTGTTTAACCCTGCCTGTCCAAAGTCAGGAGCCCATTATTCAGTGGTTGTCGTTTGTTGATGTGTTACATATTTGGTTTTTGTTCATTTTTTGTACATAAATTAGGCCATAAGTTTTTGTGTTTAAATTGTTTTACATTTGTCATTTCGGGGCCTTTTATAGCGGACTATGTGGTATAGGCTATGTTGATTGTTGAAGGTGACCTAAAGTTGTTAATTTCTGTGTCACATGGTCTCTTGTGGAGAGTTGTCTCATTAGTAATCATACCACATCTTCTTTTTTATATTGATCTTCTGTTGCAATGTTGACTGATACAAGTGGCAGATAGAGAAAGAGAAGTTCATCATACCATTTAATAGACTATTACGACTTTGTGTAAACATATAAGTGAAAAAAAACACTAAAACATTTAAAATTACTTTACTATTTCATGTGAAATTAAATGAAAAATATATGGGCTCAGAATACATAATAATAAACATGAAGATAACTACAACAGTGAATAGAGACATTTTTGCATATAACAATTTCTGAGGTTCAAATTGACAAACCATGAACAATTTCTTTGTTAAATCTGTAAAGTAATGAAGTATTATACATCACATAATAGAACTAGAACAAATGTTATTTACATAGAGGAATTCTGGAAAATAAATTATTCGCTAAATGATTGAATACAACATGTCAATATAGCGTTAAGCATAGTTTTGATATATTGGATCTTTCCAGGTACTAAGGCCTCATTAGAGTAGTGTGATAATTACACTATGAATCTTTTAAAAAAATCAATCAGTTGAAATACACTTGCGATTTATTAACAAATTTTTTGTTGAAAATCCCATAAAAACACAAAATAGAACAAAAACAAAAATAAGATGGCACCATAAATGATTAAGTAGAATAGCTTTCCACAATTCTACTGAAAATATTTAGTTTTTCCTTAATGCAACCTTCATCTATGACCTTGATATAGGGCTTCACACTCTCCTAACCTAGTCACCCCTGACCAAGAATGTCCCCAAAAGGCTGCCAGTAATGGATGATGTCTGATGAAGATTGGCTGCAGGATTGAGATTCTACAATGCCTAAAACATTATTTAAATATGCTCTGGCCCTACCCTTTACCTTAATTAAGATTCAAACACTCACAATTGCAAAATAATTGACTATGATGTTTGATGAAATTGGACCCTCTGAATATAATGTGTCTAAATTACATAAAGAATGGTGAACCAAAATAAAATGTAGTTACTGATTATCTTTTTTCCCAGGTGAAAATATTTCATTCACATTCAAGAAAAAAAAAGAACAAATGTCAACACACTGATAGACAATGCTTATACTGTTAACATTATGACCAAACATTTATACCAATAACATTATGACCAAAACAAATCTTAAACAACCTTTTGATTTCTAATGTAACTAAAGACTAAAGTACAAGATGATAGCAATGATAGGTAACTGGGCAGATATTAACTGCATGGTCTTCAATGAGG
Source organism: Mytilus galloprovincialis (assembly GCF_965363235.1). Classification (NCBI taxonomy): domain Eukaryota; kingdom Metazoa; phylum Mollusca; class Bivalvia; order Mytilida; family Mytilidae; genus Mytilus; species Mytilus galloprovincialis. Next base: position 9,557,643 of record NC_134838.1, read on the forward strand.
AAAATTCATACAATATAGTTACTATAAAAGACTGAGATACTAAAATGTGAAAAAATCATGGCCTGACAGAGGCAGAATTAGAGCCCCCCCCCCCCCCCCCCCCCCCCCCTTGTTTATAGAAAAATCTGGTTGATTATATAGGGAATCACTGAAGCATGACATTTGCAGGCCTCCTCTTAGGCAAACAGTGGGCCCCCACTTATGCAAATTTCTGAATCCGCCACAGCCTGATGACTGAGGTTGCAGAAGATCCCACAAGTTACACATTGTTTGATGTGTATTGTGATGATCGCAACACATCTATCAATGCGACCAAGAACTAAGATACATGTCAAATACAAGATTTAACAAAATGATACTTGTCAGATAGTGATAAGCAGTATAAAATAGTGGTTCATAGATAAATGAATTACAAATAATCTTAAATGGAGTGAACATGCTAAAAAAATCAAGTCAGATATTTTATGTTTTATACATAAATTTCAGTAAGTAAAGATGCATATGGTAAAACACTGTTTAATGCACACCCTTATTAATCCCCAAAATGCAAGAATATATTTCTAAGAATGAAAACCTAATTGCTAGTGAACTACTTAAACCACATAGCCACCCAGTCCTCCGCAGTTTTTTGATAATGTAAATTAAACTTTCATAATAATAAATATTCAGGGATAAAAAAAAATCCTTCAATGGCAATCAAGCCAGAATTTTACAGAAAAGTGTTGCATTTTGCCATCGTTGACACCTCAATAGCATATACCCACATATTATCTGGTAAACAAGTATTTAATGAATTCTTATTCAGAACAAAAGTCTTTAAAGATATAACATTTCTGTTTCTACTCTACTAAATCACAGCAACAAATAAATATCACATAATAAAGTAAATTTTTAATACAATAATAGTTTGTGAAAGTTGTACACAGTGCCTTAAATATAAATTAAAAAGGAAATATCTATAAACAAAGATGGTTATAATTTCAATTATATATCAAATTCCTTTGTTCTACCTTAGTTAACGTTTACTTCTATTACATATAAATAGTATGTTACGTAGAACAACATTAAAGATGTAATAACAGTGAGAACTTTTATTTTTTGTATCAACATTTTCATGAAGCTTTTTTCACTGCATAACTAAGAAATTATACATATTCATTTGCCTGCTGACAAAGAAATCAAACATATTTATTATATTGACAAGATTAGGATTAGTTGAACAGATGAACCAAGGTCAGAAATCGTTATCCAAATTTTATGAAGTCCTGATATCATTTCGTTGTTATTCAAATGAAATAGCCAACTAAAATTCTGTTGAAAAAAGTTGTTTGTGAAAAAATACTCTTTTGAGTATTCTTAAGTGGGATGAAATATGCATCAAATAATAAACGCAACAGCAACAACCAATCAACATCTACAATTAACCCAATATATTACATATTACCCTGATAATTAAAATGCTTCCATTTCAGGAAGGGGTTGATGGTTTTTAGCCAATTTCACGATCCAGCAAAATGCAAGAAAATATCCACTACAAGGGGAGTCTGTATTATGGAACATTACTGGCATGAAGACCAACATATGGTTTGTTGAGCCATTATAATCATTCACGGAAAATGATGCATTGAAATGGTAAAAATAACTGCCAGCAAAAATACAATAGAACATGGTTATGTACTGAAGAATCAAAGAGCTGAAAGCTCTGAAGAAAAATGACGCCACTGTCTCTAATATTGGGATAGTTTTTATGCAAGTCTTGATTTTCACATACCGTAATTAGTTTAACAATGCAACATGTCTCGTAAGCATATAATTGATATTCGCATGTGTGTGTGTGTGAAGTGAAGGTGACAACTGGCTGTTTTTTAAGACAAATGAATAGGTCAAGACTACCTGAATTGTACAAATAAATACCGTAGAAAGGCTTGTATATTTCTCACTGGTACATAGTCTGAATCCGGGTCCGTTCGCGCCCACTCATGTTCGCCCCTTTCACTTTCACACCCTACATGTTCGCACCCAATCTTAATTGGTTTTGTGTTTAATAACTCTGTAAGCAAGTGTTTTCTTATAAGTATAATTGTTGTCATTGTCTCAAAATAAAGTGAGACAGCATTTTTTTTTGTGTTGAATAAATCTTAATCATGTTTTAGATAGCGTATTGTTAAAAATTATAATAATCCTTTCTAAATAAAGTGGTATTTTGTCAACGTTTTATTTTGTGTTGAATAACTCTTAATCATGTTTTGTTAGTGTATTGCTATAACTTTGTTTTATTGACTTCTTTCAAAATGATGTGAGATTCTGACTATGTTTTTTTCTGTGTGTTGAATAGATTTTATCATGTTTTGGTTATAATAGTGGATTGCTATATTTTGGTTCCTATATTTTATTGTTTCGTTGTTTCAGATCAAAGGGACCAAGCTGTTAAAAACAATTATCTTTTGTGTTTTTCCTTAAAAATCTTCAATGTTTTACTCATACCAAGCTATAAATACATTCAGTATTTACACCAAAGCAATTTAAAACAACAATCATGATTTTCCAATTATTCAACTTGAATTTGAATTAAAATTGGGCGCGAATGAGTAGAGTGCAAACGGACCTTGGGTGCGAACGTGCGAGGTGCGAACGTGTAGGGTGCGAAAGTGTATTGGGCGCGAACAGACCTGATACCACATAGTCTGAACCCCCTTCTCCCACAAAATATTAAGTAAATAATCTTTTTGTTACTGTTATCAAAGGTCTAATGAAACTCAGGTAATTTCAAACATTTGTCAAAGAATTCTAGTCAAACCGGCACCTGGTTAAATTGGCACCTGGACAAATCAGCACCTGGTTAAATCAACACCTGATTTAGTCAATTCGTCACCTATGTTAAATATAAATTTTAACAGTATTTTAAGCAAAAAGAGTAAAAAATAAGTAAGGGGTTGCCAGAATTTTTTTCAGTATTTAAGCAAAAAGAGTTAAATACTAACTTTCACATTTTTGGGTGTTCATGTACATTTTGTATATATTTATTTTTCTCAACTTAATGACTTTTTTGGTGTATTTTTAATGATATATATGAGTAGTCAAAATAATTATTACGTCTGGCAAGGCTTTTTTAATTTTATTCTGGGACACCTTTCTATGACCGCAAGGCTATGTTAATTTTTTTCTGGGACGCCTTCCTACGAACTTCATAGGAAGACATCACAGAAAAAAAATAAAATAGCCTTGCCAGACGTCATAATTATTTGGACTAATACATGAGATATTGGATATGTTTATGCATTATTTAAACCAGTTGAGCATTTTACAGGATTGTTTGTTTAATGCTTTTTAAACTTTACTGAAAAAAAACACCTTAAATTTGCTTATTATTTGGCATGAAAGTTTGATTTATTGAAAAGGACTCATAGTTTTCCATTTTATTTTAATAATTGTCTAATTGTTAAAACAACAGCTTGGGTAAGGGCTTCGTTGTTTACCTTTATACACAACAACATATTCACTATGTACTTGGTAACAGTTATTAATTAATTGAATAGAAAATATTATAACAAATATTATTGGATGCCGAATTGACGTCAAATAGGTGCCGATTTGACTAGATGCCAATTTAACCAGGTGCCGACTTGACTTGTACGTTTCAATTCCTCTGCGATCGTTTGCGGTATTTTCTTGAGAAAAATCTATTTTCCATCATCAAAGAGAAGAAACAACTGCTTGAAAATGATTCTGGAACGCTTCATGATTGTTAAAATAAGTTAAATTCACTCAAAAAACAATTTTAAAACTTGTGATGTTTAAACAGGAAGTTTCAAAAGCACGTGTAAAAGAAGAAATTAACCGGTGAAAGTGGAAATCCGTACATAACAGATATCACTATAGTACGACTTTGAAAGCAAAACAGTTCCATCCTTTTGTAAAACAGTCTTTAATATACCTATCACATTAATGTTTGAAGGGTCTTAAGCTTATTCAAACCATAAAAGTCGGTATGAAACACCAAAACGGAATGAACAATAATCGATTACGTTTTGTAGTTTACAAATTCTAAACTGGTTCCCGTCAAACTACAACACTTTGTTCGAGTGTAGTGGAATACAAGCAGAAACCAGTTAGTTTGTAAACTGGTTCCTGGCTGATTACTACACAATGACCTCTCATGCATAATGATAACACAAGCAAATTCCAGTTTGTATAGAAAATAGTAAATACGAAACCAAGCGCGGTAGACAGAGAAATGTAATGAAGTTCAGGTCGCCAGTAATGGAACAATGACTGCGTCATTTTCCAAAAACAAATATAAAAGTATCACAATGTAACAAAAAGTTTAAAAAGCACTGAAATAAAAGTTTGATAAAATCAAATTAATAAAAACATTTGAATGTTGCTATTGATATTAAATAATTCCCTCAAATATATTCTCACATTAGAATATAACATAATTATAACAACAACAAAAAAAACTTGTACTAGTTGATGTAGACATGCTATATAACTCTGAAAATAATTTTTAATTCTGAGAGTTCTGCCTACAAATAACAATCAATTATGAAGGGGCTTTTCCAGAAAAAAACCTAATTGTTATTACTCCACACAATTTCACAAACCTTAGTGGGAGTCATTTCATTACTTCATTTTTTGGATTCAATAAAATAATAGGTCTAATTCTGATTAGTGGCACCTGAAGCACCACATTAATGTGGACTTCAATTGAGCAAAAATATATGTAATGAAATAAAATTACAACCATACAATATATTTCTATTTAGTTTGGTAGAGAACTTTTTAAAGAGTAAACCTCTTCTGTTACTCAAACAAGTTTACAAATTCACCACAATATAGTCATTGTGTTTGGTAAAAATGGTTAAGTTGGTACCTAACACTACAGGGAGATAACTCTGTAAAATCAGCGAATTGTTTTAATTACGTTGTGATATTAAGCTTCTCAATGATCAAAATTAGTGTCTGTCAAACTGCTATATAACCAGTGTAATTTTTCTGATTAAATGGTTGGTTCAATGTTTTTGAAATTTTTATATTTTTGTCATAGGATCAAAGTAAATACTTTGTCAAAATTTTATGAAAATTAAACGAGCCAAATTAATTTTAGTGAAAGTGTTGGGTACCACCTTAAGTGAAAAAAAACAAACTAACAGGCTATTCTTAAAACAAAAAAATCCTGATTTAAACATTGAATATAATTACAAAATGATCATTGAATTTTTGAGTTGACCAATCATCATAACCTTACAATAGTATCATAAATGCTAATGAAAATCAGTGTTCTAGGTGATGTTTACATTTGAAAGTCTGTCAACTGTGGATATCTGAATAAATTTGAAATTCAGTATTCTGTGGTATGCATAAATAAATTTGAAATTCAGTATTCTGTGGTATGCATAAATAAATTTGAAAATCTGTGTTCTTTGGTACAAGTATAGATAAACAAATGTGAAAATCGGTGTTCTGTAGTATTTATTGATAACTAGTCTGGTATCAGGCTCTTTAAAATTATGTATGGTTGTAATGGACATTTTTTATGTTTACAAATAACAACTGAATTAAAATCAAGTTCATTTCAACATATAACAAATATAGTTCTATTGTATTAATTTAGGGAAATAGCCTTAGCTTATAAATCCAAAATGTATCTATTTATATGTTTCCTCTATACAGAATGATAAACTCTACACAAAACCTTCACAATTCATATTTTCAATTTAATACTAAATAACAGAAATATTTTCTCAGATCTAAAACTTTGTCTATATTGAATATAATCAATATTCTTCCATTAATAATGGATCAACTGTTAAACTTCAGAAACAGATTCTAACAACACATATATAACCATTATCATATATATACATTAAATAGTTCAACCTGCCAAATGTTGCATAACATAAATATCAGATTGTCAAAAATCACAAATCTGTTTAATCACTAAAATCGGTTTACTATGACTAGAGGATAAATGTCTATGCTGAATTTGTCTAACTTTATTTAGGAAATTTCTAAGGCAATATTCATTTCCTTTGACAAAAAGAATATTGCCTTTTTACTTGAAGTTTTCTAAATATATCATGGGGATTTCCATGAATATCTGACTATAGGAGACATTTTTGTTGTTGTGTATATTTTTAAGTTAATTGCATTGTCTAAGGAAATTTCCATGACGAGACGATAAAAGTCTTTAATGTTTGAAGTATCCTTAATTAGCCATGGGGATTTCCATGACTAGAGGATGAGAGTCATTTCTGTACTAGAGTTTCCTAAATTAGTTAAGGGGATTTCCATTCCTACAATATCATCTTTGAGACTACGAAGACTGACTAAGATATGGATGATACTAATGTCCTTCCAGATGAGTCATAAGTCGGGGAATCTTTTTGGATCTTCTCGGTAGTGGAAAGGAATGGTAAATAAGTTAGGATTTAAGTTCTCTCGCCATGAGAAGTGCTGGAACGTTACAGTAGCTGTCACTGTAGGAAACACGGGGATTTCTACAATATACATAAACCAAATATAATATTTTGTGTTATGTATTAGAAATATATAATTATTAGAACTACCCTTGTTTAAAAAGTTATAATATTTCAAAACACATTAAACAAGGATTTTGTGTCTTGTCTTAAAACCCATTTTTGTTATTGCAATTCTCTGGTGACTACTTTCAGTTTTTGGTTTTTGAGAACAATAATTAAAAATAAACTTTCAGAACATATTCTGTCCTGTTCATAAAAAAGAAATTATCAAACTGTTTAACCCATTCACCATACCCAAATTACATAAGATTTGTTTTTCAAATAAAATCATTTAAAGTAAAGATTGAACCTTTAAAAACTGCTTTCAAATATCTCCACCCTAGGAGAATTTTTTTATGTGTCTATCTTCATCAATATAAACTTATCCCCCCCCCCTTTTTTGACATTAATCTCAACTTAAAAGAAAACTTTCTGTTTTGGGAATCTACCTTTTTAAATAAATATCTTATATGTATACAGTTAACTCTCGTTGTCTCGACCTCGGTTCACTCGAAATTTCGGATGAGTCGAAGTTTTCACGTGGTCCCGAACTTTATTCCATACAAAAGTATGTAATTCGACTCCTGATGAGTCGAAATTGGATGAGTCGAAATTTCGGTTGAGTCGAACTAAATTTACGGTCCCAAGGATAACAAAAGCATTCAAAATTCATTTTTTATCTCGAACTAATACACATATGTCAAAACATGACCTTCGGGATTTAACTGGATTGAAGAGTTAATCTGACGTGTAATTAAATTTCCGGTCACTGACCACTGTATTGATTTATGACATGCTATTTCCATGAGTGTTTACCTAAGATTATCTTTTATAGAATTTTTATAAATAATTAGTGATACATTGTTAATGTTCATGAAAAAGTATTTAAAATGTTTACAAAACAATTTAGTTTTGATTTACACTAATGAGCTTGGGTGTGTATAAAGTGAGGATTATGGCTTCCGTTGGTGATCACCTAAAAACTACTCAAACGGCGTCTTTAATCTTGTTATATTTTCTTTTGAAAAGAAAGAGTGAGATAAAACAAAATGAATAGAAATCATTTTTTTTTTAAATCTCTTGTATCCGAGAATGAACAATTTTGTCAGCTATAATTAACCGACCTGAATAACGAAACTATCGATTGGAAATTACTCTCTTGGAAAAGCCATAGGATTTTTTTTATTTATTGATACAATTGAATAAGTAAAAATAATGTCATTATAATAATAAAAGACTGTGACATACAAATACATCGATCTGATACTAGAATATCGATCCCCTTGCCATATTCAACCGGATTTATTTTAGCTTTACCAAGCTAAGCAAGAATTGTGTCCCTTAGATTGTCGAACTTCCGGTGTTCGTTTGAGTCGAACTACGTGTATCTCGAAATATTTCTCTGGTCCGGCTGACTTCGACATAACGAGAGTCGACTGTATATGTCTTATCTTACCAATTTGTACTGGGAATCCATCTGGTAATTTTGATGTCATAAAGTCTCGTAACTTTTGGAACTGTTTAAAAGGAGCAACAACTTCCAAGACATCTAATAAGCTGCAATATTAAAACAAGCTATTATATATATATATATCCAGTACTGCACTTTAGTTATATTATCACAACATTGCATACTTCTATTATTGACGTGCATCTGATGTGAACAAAATAATTTAAAAATGAATAACTGATTGGAATGGTAGCACTTTAACACAATTTCCAAAGATTTTCTGATTATCTGCATAACTGTGTAATTTTTTCTTTCAACAATACAATTTGCTCAAAGCCTAATTAGTTTTCTATTTATTGTAGGGTAGAGGTGTCAATTATTCACTGTCTTATTCATACGATATATGGATTGATGAAATAACAGATAAATATGTAAAATAGAATATTGAAGTTCTGAATATACAAGATTTTACAGGAAATAAACATGGATATTTGAAGATTATTTTTACCATATAAATACTAGACATGTCATGCATGTGTAGCTATTTTATTTAAATTTTAAAACTTTATTTTGTTGTGGATTATGACAACAATGTATGCTTTGATATTGCAAGACACAATACATAATCTATAAGCACTTACGCATGAACGTTCATTGGAAAATTCTTGCTCTATAAAAAAAAAAAATATATTTAAAAAATATTAGAAGACATCAAAAGATTTATGGTAACAAACCTTCAACAAACACATTTTTTATCTTTGATCTTTATAAAAATTGTGATGTCAGACATAAGACACCAGGACACAACTGATTAGCATCAAACTACTTTTTTTACAAGATTTTAGTACATATATAACAATAATAAACATATGGGTGTGTGATGGTAAAGTCAACATCAATTCAATGTATTTCATCTGCTGCAACAAATGGGAACTGCATATCTACAAAGTATTGTCCAAAAATTGTTTTGTATTGCTTTTACACCTTACTTACTCTGCCTTTCTTATTTATTCAGACAAAGTGTTAAATAATCATATAATTTTCTGTAAGAAGTAGTGAACACCTACTCATCATTATAAGTTATCTGTTTATAGTGTTGTTAGATTGCTGTCTCACCAATGTTAATCCAATTACTCTGTATACATTTTGATTTTCTGTAATGACAATTCTAATACTATGTAAGACTCACCACAGCCACTGTAGCTTTGAAAGACTTTGGGCTTTCTTTAGATATATACTGTCTTCCTAGACAGACATGTTTTCCTGGTTGTGCTGATATATAATCATTCCATGATATACTAGGTTTGGTTGGAGGTTCTAGTGATGGCCTCCTGTCAAACTATAAGTAAATAAACAAATAAAGACATTATAACATAGGTGTGCTACTTAAATACATTTATTGCACCACGGGTAAATTATCACGTTTTGATTGGTTTAAAGCCGTCACGTGGTGACCCCTATGGATGTGTAGGGGGTAGTAAATTTCATAGGGGGTTGATGACTTCAGGTCTACTGTTAATAGTAACGTCATCTAATAAATTAGTTTCATTGTTTATTTTTCAACAAAACACAGCAGAAAAAGTTCAGCGTGCGATAAATTAGTTATGCATTAACTACTGAGCCCCTATGGACCATAGAGGGTCTTACCTCCTATGGATTTAACTAATCCTCTATGGATCCGTACGGGGTCAGAAGGGAACCATATAATTTATATTATTAACAAGATTATTAAACAATTGACTGCAATGTGAGATAAATTATTGTGATTTAGCAAGTAATACATACATGTACATGCTAATTTATGTCAAGATACTTGTATTTTTGTGAAACCTATCCTGTTGTAATTTTCACAATAATAAAAAAAAACATTGCAAAAATTTCTGAGTTTTCTTAAAAGTGTGCCAGATAAAGATCCTTAAAACTTATTTTCTTGAATCTTTAGATACACTAACTAATCTGTATTCACAATTTTTGTTAAGATATCAATGAATCAGTTCCAATATCCACTCTTACTGGTTTTTTTTGTATTAAAAAACTGTTCAACACATGTAAAACTTAAAGCCCATACACAGAGAAATAAGTGTATTGACTGTTTAATATTTCAAATTATTTTTTTTATATTTAATACATCCCTTGCAGATGTCTGCTTACCTCACAGTTGTCCCAGGTTCCTTTACTTAGACTCTCCATGATTGCTTTGTTTTTCTGAATATCTTCTGGGGTTAAATGCTCTCTCCTAAAGGTAACAAGAAAAGTCACAAATACAACCAAGAAAATTTGACATATTATTTGATTTCCTTATTAAACATTTTACAACACAATAATTAAGTGATGGATTCCTATTATTTAATCATTTGCCAAAAAGTTAAATCTTCATTTTTGGTACTCAAGCGTAGAACAATTGTTATGCTATTACTAAATAAAAACTCAAGAGATGAAACATATGCTTTTTTAATATTTCAGGAATATAGATTGTTTGCAGATATCTCAAGGCCTGAGGTAGGATAACATAAGGATACATTTTACAAAAATGACCCCATACCTTTTCTTTGATTCTAAATTAAGTCCATGAACATTGAAAAAATCAGCTTCAAATTCACCAACCATTTCCTACAACATAAAAACATCATAAAACTTATACAGTCAAATTTTTATACAAATGTATGTTAACTCCTTGAAAGAATTCAAGGGAGACTACCTCAAACTTTGTGTAAAATTTAATTTTAAGATAAAGCTTTTTCCTGCAGTGTGTATTTTTACTGGACAATTGTAAAATTAAAAAAAATAAAATGATAAATTAGCTGATCTTTGGAATTTTTTTCATTGAACTTTGAAAAGACACATGCCTAGCAGATTGAATTCAATAATGGTATATTCCATGCCACCCCCCCTTATCAAATAAAAAAGATATACAATTGAATTGTTTATTTTATTTGCACGTCTTTACTGGTTCCAAACTTTTGTCATCGTTTACTGATTTTATAAATGAACAATTGATATGTGGAATATCAAAACAGAATGCAAAAAAAATATTTGACCATATGTCATTACAAATATTTCTTTTTCACATAAGAGTTTCCTTACTGTTTTGTCTTCCCTGAAAAGCCATCCACTTTGAGAACGAGAGAACGAGATATTTTTAGTGGACATCTGAGCTGCCATTATATCACTACTCATCAATATATCTACTTCATCTTCAACCTCCTGTTCTGTTTCCTAAAATATATTTATAACCATGATAACAAAATTAAAATTAATATAGGTACTTACTTCTATGTCAAATGAACCTGACCTGTAATTCAATATTCTAAACAAGAAGCATACTTTCTACCGAAAAACTCTCCTGATTTTTTATAGTAAAGTGTAACCTTCCTAATCTGACACCTGAGTATTCCAACATCCTGCTTTAACCAACACTTTTATCCTGGTCCCATAATATGCCTATCCTTGCAGTAAAAAAACTGAGTATTCTGACACCCTGCTAAATAAAACATTTTTTTTCTGGTCCCCCTGTTTTACATTGTATTTACTGAAATGAATGCCTCCCAAAAAAGAACAGGTTTCAAACTCTATCACCATGACATCAATATCTGCACAGTTTATATACCGATATCAGTCAACAAAAATTTCTAATGTACTTTTTTTTTATTGCAGAAGATATAACAAGATGATTCAGTCTTTACTATTAATCACAAGTCCTACGGGCAAGTCATGTAAAACTTATTTCATGAGGATTGTACAAATTTTCACAAAATCAGCAGACACCACACTTTTCATATACACTAAATTACACACACATCTACACTATCTTACACATTATTACACCCAAAATCTACACTATATAACACAATATAACACACAAATCTACACTATATAATACAATATTTACCTCATATTTAATTCTTTGATAAACTTTAGTTTTGTTATCCATGACTGTGAGACATTTCTCTGGAGGCATATCACCATTGAATACAAAAGTTATGTCCCCTCTTTCCCAATGCATACCATTAAAATCTACTAATGTAGTATCTAATCTGAAATGAAAATATATACCACTGTTACAGTACAACACTAAAAATAAAATAAGATTACCATTTATGTTTTCACCATAAGTAGAAAGCTGACTAATTCTTGGTTTATCTAATGTTATATCTAATTGTATTCATAACTTTGAATATTTGGTATAATTGCAGATGTTTAATTTATTCACAATTAATTTACTAGTTCTGTGTGTGGTAATGCTTCAAGTATAATCAATCGCATACAGAGGAAGAACAGAAATTTAATACATTAAATATGTACAATGAAAATCAACCAAGGCAAAGCCCTTTACAATGTAAGCATATCAGTATTTAAACACAAAAATGCCACTTGTTTATAGAGGTCAACGGGAGTAAACAATAGACAGATGTCTAAACAATATCTCAATTGCCCTAAGCCTGAATCTTTCAAAATTAAGTTAGAGAATGGAAACAGAAAATTCAGCAATTTTTCCATTTGCAAAGGGGCATAACGCTAGAAAGGTAAAATTGACTTCACCAAAATTCAAACTTGACCTGTGTTTTGTGGTAATAAGCATTGTGAATAAGTTTCATAACATTTGGTTGAGGAAATCTAAAGTTAGAAGTGGAAACCAATTTTCGGAGGTACAGACATACAGATAAGGGTAAAACTTAAAGCCTCCTCCACTACAGCAGGGGCATAAAAATAAGTCAATTTGCCCCTTCAAAGTAAGACTTCTTCTCTAGTCATTAAGTCTCTCTATGGTCTATTCTTATTTAGACATCAGATGTAGGTCCTCTCTATTAAATTAAGATTCTAGATGATTAACAGCTTCCTAATAGTTAAACTTGTCGGATTTAAAACTAGAGGCTCTCAAGAGCCTGTGTCGCTCACCTTGGTCTATGTGCATATTAACAATGGACACAGATAAATTCATGACAAAATGGTGTTTTGGTGATGGTGATGTGTTTGTAGATCTTTCTTTACTGAACATTCTTGTTGCTACAATTATCTTTATCTATAATGAACTTGGCCCAGTAATTACAGTGGAAAATATTTTGTAAAAATTTATAAAAATTTACAAAAATTTATGAAAATTGTTAACAATTGACTATAAAGGGCAATAACTCCTTTAGGGGTCAATTGACAATTTTGGTCATGTTGACTTATTTGTAGATTTTATTTTGCTGAACATTATTGCTGTTTACAGTTTATCTCTATCTATAATAATATTCAAGATAATAACCAAAATCTGCAAAATTTCTTTAAAATTACTAATTCGGGGGTAGCAACCCAACAACAGGTTGTCCGATTTGTCTGAAAATTTTAGGGCAGATACATCTTGACCTGATAAACAATTTTACCCCATGTCAGAGTTGCTCTAAATGCTTTGGTTTCAGAGATATAAGCCAAAATCTACATTTCACCTCTATGTTCTATTTTTAGCCATGGCGGCCATCTTGGTTGGTTGGCTGGGTCACGCCACACATTTTTTAAACTAGATACCCCAATAATGATTGTGGCCAAGTTTGGTTAAATTTGACCCAGTAGTTTCAGAGGAGAAGATTTTTGTTAAAGATTACAAAAATGTACGAAAAATTGGTTAAAATTGACTATAAAGGGCAATAACTCCTTAAGGGGTCAACTGATAATTTTGATCATGTTGACTTATTTGTAGAACTTACTTTGCTGAACATTATTGCTGTTTACAGTTTATTTCTATCTATAATAATATTCAAGATAATAACCAAAAATGGCAAAATGTCCTTAAAATTACCAATTCAGATGCAGCAACCCAACAACAGGTTGTCCGATCCATCTGAAAATTTCAGGGCATATAGGTCTTAACCTGATAAACAATTTTACAAGATGTCAGATTTGGTCTAAATGCTTTTGTTTCAGAGATATAAGCCAAAATCTACATTTCACCCCTATGTTCTATTTTTAACCATGGCGGCCATCTTGGTTGGTTGGCCGGGTCACGCCACACATTTTTTAAATTAGATACCCCAAAGATGATTGTGGCCAAGTTTGGATTACTTTGGCCAAGTAGTTTCAGAGGAGAAGATTTTTGTAATAGATTACTAAGATTTACGAAAAATGGTTAAAAACTGACTATAAAGGGCAATAACTCCTATAAAAGGGGTCAACTGACCATTTCGGTCATGTTGACTTATTTGTAAATCTTACTTTGCTGAACATTATTGCTGTTTACAGTTTATCTCTATCTATAATAATATTCAAGATAATAACCAAAAACAGCAAAATTTCCTTAAAATTACCAATTCAGAGGCAGCAACCCAACAACAGGTTCTCCGATTCATCTGAAAATTGTAGAGCAGATAGATCTTGACCTGATAAACAATTTAACCCCATGTCAGATTTGCTCTAAATGCTTTGGTTTTCGAGTTATAAGCCAAAAACTGCATTTTACCCCTATGTTCTATTTTTAGCCACGGTGGCCATCATGGTTGGTTGGCGGGGTTACGCCACACATTTTTTAAACTAGATACTCCAATGATGATTGTGGCCAATGATGATTGTGATACCCCAATGATGAGTTTGGTTTAATTTGGCCCAGTAGTTTCAGAGGAGAAGATTTTTGTAAAAGTTAACGACGACGGACGCCGGACGCCAAGTGATGGGAAAAGCTCACTTGGCCCTTTGGGCCAGGTGAGCTAAAAACAAAATGGGGATCTTTTTAAGGGTATTGTATGCATAGAAAATATAATTTTAGATTGTTGTTTCATTGATATTAACCTAATCATACCAAGGAGTGAATAAATATTAGGGAGTCATATATTTAATTGTATGAACAGTGAATTGTCCTAAAACTATGAAATAGTAAGTTTGCATTAATACCTTAAACAGGCTCCAGATTTATGAATTTTACATACATCAGATGGTAATATTCTGGATACAAGTGGCACTACAAAATAAAACTAGAATCACATTACAAATACAAAGCAAGTTAACTTGACACTTAAAATTTGTAGATAAAAACCCTATTATTACCTCAGACAAAACAAAATAAAGAGCTGAACAGAAAGTATACTAATCTGACATTGACAAAATATGTATGCTTAGTTGGAACAATAAATATTCAACAGTAACTTCCCATCAGATCTGAAAATGTTATACTATTTGATCATTTCTGATGTAAATCGAGATATGCTTTTTTAATATTTGTGAATCAAAATAAGTATTACAGTAGTTCTTTCTATTTTTGTGCCCAAATATTACCGTAGATACTCGCTTATAAGTCGGAAGTTTGGGAGTAAAATTCAGAATCCAGAGAGGGGTACCGACTTATAAGCGAGATCCCGGAGGAAAAATCCAAGCTTGAGAAAAGTGGTCAGGAGTGAATTTCCTGGTCAAAACTACGTTGGTGATTGCCAAACCTACATAAATCCTTGAATACAAAGTTTTTGTTGAAAATAAATGACTACAATACTGTCTTTGTGTTTTATTTGTTCTTTGTTAACTTTTTTTCTGTCAATTTGTGTTGAATTTCCGACTATTTCCGGTTTGTGTATTGATTTTCATGGTCAAATGGTTTGTGCATAAACCCAAAAGAAAGAGCCAAGAACCAAAAATGAAAACGAGATAACAATGTACCAACTATGTAAAAGTATGTATTCAGCGGGGTTATTGTGTCATTATTGTGATATCATGATATCGATTTAATACTTATAAATGATACAATAATCAAAAATAATTTTAAGATTCATTCCCAAGATCAAAATATTATTCATTAAAATGTCTCAGGTAAACAAAAAGATTACAAAATTGATTGGCAAGCCAATATAATCTATTGATAACCCCTAATTAAGAGACAAAGAGTTGTATTCACTAAAGCTGTGAAAAATATCAGTGATAGGTGAACAGATGACACTAATGAGATGGAAGTTATTTTAATATAAAGTTGATTAGCTTCACTTAATTTTTTTAATCGTTTAATCATCACAATATAATAAGAATTATGAAGTGTACATGCTCTTTTAACACTGAGTTATGTGTGCTGTGAAAAATATTGATTGACTTAAAAATTTTCCAGGTTCATATTGGTTTATGTTCGCTTTTCTCAAACAATAGGTTGTTAGTCATACCCTACAAAATCATTGATGCATTACGTAAACAACACATGGCTAATCTGTAATCAAACAGTGAGCAAAACAACAGGAATAAATACGTCTTTATTATTAACAGCTATATAAATTATCATAATCAACATCAACTAAATTCAAACCAAACAAACATTCATGCAGAAAATGAATGTAATTCCTGGATTTGCATTGGTTTTACCGGCGTTCAGTAACTGTCAGCTGCAAAAAAAATGTCCAAATTTTGTCCGACTTATACGAGGGTCAAGACTAAATCCTCAGAATTTGAAGCTGAAAAGGGCATCCGACTTATAGTCGGATCGACTAATAGGCGAGTATCTATGGTAGTTTGATTAAAAGGCTTCTCAACTTTTTAACTTTGACTGACTTGAGTGAAAGTGTAATACATAAATTTGTTTGAAATTGTTTCTTCAATCTTAATAGTTTGTAGCATGAACTACATAAACTGTGAAATAAATTACCCCAACTATGAAAGTCCCATTTGAGTTCTAGGTAAAAGTCTCCTATATCTTTCAGAGCCTGTATAAGTTGAGGTCTTCTTTCTTCAAGAGATTCCTTTGATTGCTGCTTCAGTTTTCTTAACAAACTGACAACTGTAAAACATCGAAATATATTCTATTATTTCAAAGTATTGAGATATATATGTAAAATTTCATTTTGTAAAGTGTATGATTCAGAAATTAATGTAATATTAATATCTAATTATTTTGAATTGCATGTCTATATATGTGTATATTGAAGATTTGCAATAATAATATATCCACATATAAAATTCATAACTTATATTAATTAAGTATACAGTTATTAGGTTAAATGTTTCAGTACAGATTTTCTCATATCAAAAATATAAATGCATATATTAAAAAAAAAATTAAAAAAGAAATAAGAAAAAAGAAAAAAGAAGAAAAAACAAGTGAAACTGCGAGCTACAACTCACTGATGATACCCCCGCCGCAAGTGGATAATATTAATAGTGTAAAAATATGCAAGTGTTCAGTAAACAGGAAGTTGTTGAGTGATGAATCTGAAAACGCATCACACGGTAAAGCTGACTTATATAAATCCTGAAACCAAATTTCAGAAATCCTTGTATTGTAGTTCCTGAGAAAAATGTGACGAAAATTTTCAACTTGGCTATCATGTGTAAAATCATACAAGTGTTCGGTAAACAGGAAGTTGTAGAGTGATGAATCTGAAAACGCATCACACGGTAAAGCTGACTTATATAAATCCTGAAACCAAATTTCAGAAATCCTTGTATTGTAGTTCCTGAGAAAAATGTGACGAAAATTTTCAATTTGGCTATCATGTGTAAAATCATACATACAAGTGTTCGGTAAACAGGAAGTTGTCAAGTGATGAATCTGAAAACGCATCACACGGTATTGCTGACATATATAAATGTTGATACCAAATTACAGAAAGGGTGGATGTGTAGTTCCTGAGAAAAATGTGACGAAAGTTTTGTGGGACGGACTGACTGACGGACGGACTGACAGACAGAGGTAAAACAGTATACCCCCCCTTTTTTAAAGCGGGGGTATAAAAATTCTTCTTAGACAGCTTTACTAACTAAAAACCTTGATTTGCATGTCTTGATCATGCTGGAAGGAGCATGCTTTTCTAGTTCATTAATAATGACTTTTGGATAACTATAAAAGCAATTAATAGCAATCATAAATCTTCTATTTCTATGAATGTATTCACTAGAAGATTGTTGTCTTTTATCATTTGTTTCGATCTCCTTATCGCACCTTTAATAATTGTTTGTAAGTTATAAACTCATCTTGTGCAAGACATAGTTTGTGTAATTAATCAATACTCCGAATTTCTTACTTGTTTGTCTGTCCCCGTAACTTATGGCTTCAGCTAATGGAGTCCACCCTTGTACATTCTTGACACGTACAGGTGCCCCATGGGCCAGCAGTAGATGTATGCATTCTACAACAAATTGTTTCATATTAATGTAAAGTGGTTATACAAGCAAAATAAAACTTAATAATACATTGCTCTTTCATCTTTTTTTATTCTTTTCTCTGCAATGTCCCCCCTATTAGTTTATTTCCATTTCAGTTCATTTGTTGTGAATACTAATCAGCTATAAATGTATACTACTTCAATGATGACCTATCAAGCAATCCAAATCTCTAAAAGGACTTTCATAAACTCTGGCAAATATAGGTTCTGGGTTTCTAAGCCAAAAAAAAAAGATATATACTTTCTATATAATGATAAGTGAAACCTAAAAATGCAATAAAAGGATCAGCAAAATTGGTGTTCTCCATTGTACATGGTGTACAGACTACCAAGAAACTACAGTTTCCATAAAAATTAAACAATTCAATGCTCTGTAAATTTAATGCTTGATTGTTGACTACATAGATGTGATGGTAGATGCAAATTTTAACTAATATTAATAACATCATTATGCATACCTTTATGTCCTAAAATCACTGCAAGATGTAATGGTGTGTTTCCTGCAAAAAATAAAACATATATGAAAATGATGTAAAGGTATATATGCCCTGAGCAATTTGGATCACCTTAAAAGTTAATCATAAATTCATGTAGTTACTTTTTAAAATTTTGCTTCATCCCTTAAAACAGTCAAAAAGAAGTGTACATGTTGCAGTTAAATTTACATAACTACTAGGCTAAGTACAAGTAATATTGTAGGTAGGTAGGGATTTTTTCTTTTCTTCAAAACTGTGATTGATAAATTCACTTTTTCATTGTATTATTCTTGAAGTTTATCTTAACTACTTTTTAAAGAATGACTGGTAACACTGTAGTGATACAATTATCTCCTAGATCTGACTAACCTGTACCTGGCCACACCACTGTTGTGTTTTTGTTATATGCGTTTCTTTTTATCCATTTGATGAGTTAACTATTAAGCCTTTTTCAACTGATTTCTATAATTCGTTCTTATCTCATGTATGTTGTACTGTTACACCACTGTCCCAGAATAGGGGCAGGGTTGAGATCCCCCATACATGGTTAACCCAGAAACATTCTGTACGTGCGCCTGTCCCAAGTCAGGAGCCTGTAATTGAGTGGCTGTCGTTTGTTGATCATGTTGATGTGTTACATTTTTCTTTTTTTGTACATAAACTAGGCCGTTAGTTTTCTCATTTGAATAGTTTTACATTTGTCATTTCAGGGCCTTTTATAGCTGACTATGCGATATGGGTGTTGCTCATTGTTGAAGGCTGTACGGTGACCTATTGTTGTTATTTTCTGTGTCATTTGGTCTCTTGTGTAGACACATGAAAGAGTTGTCTCATTGGCAATCATGATACCACATCTTCTTTTTATATGTGAAACTAAAATGGTTTAAAGGCCTAGCACCCATACATATATATAGAAGGAAAATGCATTTTGTGTTTCTGAAATTTGAACACTTTCCTGGATTTTAACAGTTTAAGGATAGTACAAAAATGTACTATTAGTAGTCAAGTACCATGAGTACAGTACCAATTTATGAGGATCCTCCCCAACCTGTCTAAGCATTATAAAATAAAGAGAACAATGAACTGTCACATAGAAATCAGTTTATTTTCAATAGGCTTGATACAAGGATAATATAATTATTTTTTGACAAAGTATTGCAATGTATTTACAAATATTATGTAGAAATATATTTATAAATTATATATCATTTTTAGACAAATTATGCATAGTCATTCTGACATTAGAATTTGTACCATACAATTTGACACCTAACTGTAGATGTAAGGTTTGATTGTTTTCACTGGATGATTAGCAACCTGTCGTCTGGTCAAGGGATATCATTTCTGGTGTCAGTGATGATGCTGATGTAAACAAAGGAGTGCGGTTATGTCAACGGAAATATATTTCATGAAAATCACAAATTATTATTATGCCATACCATGAACATCCTTCTGTGCTACATCATGTACCCGTAATAATTGTGAAAGCCGTCGTATATCATCGTTAAATACACTTTCATGAAGTGGGTAACCATCAAACTCCAAGTCGGCCATCTTGGAGCAATGGTTATACTAAAAGTAAGAACTGTTTCAGGAACGACTATGGACCAAACTCCACAGCCTTTTTTAACATCTATAACGTGACATTTGTTCTCACGCGCTAAACATATTGTCGCTAAAATTCTTCGTGTCGCTAATAAGTGAGATCGCGAGCGATGCGTTACGGGAACAATTTAATACCGGTCTGTCCGTCCGTCTTCCCGTCTCGTGTATCACGTGCACAAGTCTTCGGCTATCCAAATTTTTGTGAAAGAACATAATATTTTGCATCACATGATCAGCAATGTCTTGGAAAAGTTCGAAAATCAGAGCCGATGAACAATTTTTAAAGACATGTTTCTTAGAATAACCAATTATATACATTGAATAGCATAAAGTGTAGAATTCTTCCAAATTTTTTTATCGGATTTATATTTTTATAAATTTTTATTCTAGGTTTACACCAGCAATGTACAAAAGCCTATAAGGGTATTATAAAAGAAAAAAGAAAATATTTATCTCGTAATTACGAGATATACGAGAAAACTATCGCATAATTATGAGATACGATTTTTTATTTCATAATATTTTAACGAGAGAATCATTGCGTAATTACGAGATAAGAAGATATATAATCATAGCATAATTACGAGATAATTATCGTGAAATTACAAGAAAACTATCGCGTAATTACGAGATAATTGTCGCGTAATAACGATACAATTATCGCGTAATTACGAGATAAGAAGTTTTTTTTATCTCGTAATAACGAGATTTTACGAAACAAAAAAACTTCTTTTCTCGTAAATATGCGATAATGATCTCGTTATTACGTGATAATTATCTCGTTATAATGCGATGGTTATCTCGTAATTACGAGATAGTTTTATCGTAATTACTAAACAAATATATTTTTTTGTGACCCTAAAAGTCTTTCGTAACAATGTCTCTGACAACTTCGAAAATCAGTACCGATCAATTGTAAATTATTCTAGTCCTGGTACCTTTGATAACTATTTATGAAACTTATGGCATAGGTTTAATGTTTTGTACAAGTTCGAATATCAGTGCCGATATTTTTGAAAGAGATATGCTCCCGGGAATTATTGATAATATAGAAAATAGCAGTGTACAAAATTCGCCGTTCTTTTTTATATATATTTTGGGGGGGGGGGGGGGGGGGATGTTACTATACAGGATTTCTTTATTCTATACATGGTTAATTTCTGTACCACCAATATTGTATTACTAATTAAAGAACTTAGTTCTTTTATTTTCCGCAGCTATTCTTTTTACTTCTGCGCCCTTTATTTTCAAATCTATGTAATTTTTTTCCACATTTATTCTGTATTTCTATTGTTGATCATTATTCCCTATTATGTAAACCCGACCGCTTGTGGAGTTGAAAGCTTGTTTATAGAAACAGCAGGAAACAGATCCACGAATATTGTGTTAAATTCTTTACATGATGTTATCGTATGCATATATGCATATATCAAATCTCCTAAATCCAACTTTTTCAGAGTTTGGATACACAGATGTGCAAAGGAAAATTTAAAAAGACATAATTTGTCAAAGTGTGTATCTGGTATTTGTATGTTTATCCTGTAGATTACTTTTTGAATCCATATAAAGAAAGAAAGGAAATTTTTAATTATCTTTCATCACTTATATGATCCCATATGCTTAATTCTTTCACATCATTGAATATTTTTTTCTTTCTTCCATTTATATATCGAAGTGTAACGGAAAGATATTAATCTCTAAAGACTTGAATCAAAGCTTATTGATAGTCAACTGGAATTTGGAAGCTAGAAGAATAATTATACCATACTTGTATGAGTTAAATTAGAAATCCAAATTCCTGTTAAAAAGGCACTCATGAAAATAACGAACAAGATATAACCACATTTGCACACAAAACACCCTCTAAGATAAAACATAAATTAGTTTGTATTGTTTTGTTTAGACATACCGGATTTCGCAATCCACTAATTCAATCTTGTCGAAAGGATATATCATAGATATAACTTTAAGTTTCGCTTAAACAATACTCCAGTAATCAAATACGGATCTTTTTTTTTTTTACAGTTGATGCACACTCTCCTATAAAACCAGAAAATTCAGCGTTCAAAAATTTCTTTCTTGTATGGATTGAAGCCCTCATCAAACTGAAAAAGATAGATGTTACGAAAAAGAAGATTGATCATTACCTCGAATTGACAATAACTAAGGAAATAGACATGGAAAAGTTACAAATAGTTAAGAAACATGTGGAGCAGGATCTGCTTACCCTTTTGGAGCACCTGAGATCACCCCCAGTTTATGATGGGGTTCGTGTTGCTTAGTCTTTAGTTTTTAATGTTATGCCTTGTTTACTATTATTTGTCTGTTTCTCTTTTTCTATTTAGCCCTGGCGTTGTTAGTTTATTTTTGATCTGTGAGTTTGACTGTCCCTTTGGTATCTTTCGCCCCTCTTTTAATCATGGTGTGTAATATAAACTCCACGTAAAAGCCTGGAAATATATTTTTTTTACCTTGTAACGTCATTTCAGTTCTCTGAATTATCTGAAAGTAGGCCTATGTGTAAACAAAACAAAAAGAAATGATTTGATTATTGAAATTGTTAAAAAAAAACCAATATAGAATATTAAATAAATGTATCTGAAAAATAACAATAAAATGTTAGCAAACAAAAATCAAATAGTTTGCATGAATCAACCAAAATATCAATAAATATGTATGACTGATATGCCCACTTTCCTCGAACCCTTGTGTATACGCTTATTAGTCAAATATATGGTATACATTTAGTTTTTTTCTTTATATTGAATCTGACCTTTCAATTGTTTATTGAAAACTGTTCATCACAAAAAAGCCCATCATACCGAAATTTAAAAGAAAACAGGGACGCAATATAATAACACAATTTTATGTTTTTGAATTTACGATAAACTATCAAAAGTGACAATTTTTGATAAGTTATCAATATATCATTTTTCTTTATCAATGTACACAATTTGATCGATGTTAACAAGAATTTATATAACTAAAGTGTAAATATAGAATATCACAAATCATATGATATTTTTTCGTAACTGTTGTACTTGTCACTTAAATACTTTTATATATTTATAACAAACAATTGTTTAAAAAAAATCAACTGAACATGAAAATGTTTGTTCATCCAAAGCATATTGTAAAACAGAAAAGATGAATAACATCTTAGCTAAAAAAAGAAGAAAAGGAAAAGACCAACATACAATAGTAAACAAAACACAACATAGAAAATAAGAGAATAAGCAACACGATTTCTAACCAACACTAGGGTTGATTTCAGGTACACCGGAAGGGAAAGCAGATCCTGCTCCACATGTAGCACCCGTCATGTTGGTCATGCTAGTATAAATCTGGTAATAAGTCTAAATCGATGGTTACATTTGGGGTAAATGGGATGGGATTATACGACATTTGGAACATATCCGCTATTATATGTGAAACGGTTATTCCATAGCGGTCACATAACTACTCGTGATGGCATCCGTAAATTTAGCGATGGGATGATTTCAACTTCACCTTTTGGAACTTTTGGTTTGATAGCTTCCTTGATGTGAACCTTTAAAACTAAGACATTGTTACGTTGATAATTATTTTCAGTTAACGATTGTTTGTGGTTATTATCAATTTCACTCGGAGTGACCATTTCCAACTCATTTTCATCGATTGATTTTTATCTTGTGTTGTAAAAAACAGACATAGGTTTGAGGATAGTGTCAAACAACATGTCTAACCCAACAACATTCTGTATGAGCATATCCTAGTTAAGACATTAAAAACTTTCATTTCGTGGCTTGTCGTTTTGTTGATGTCTGTATTTGCTTTTTTGTTAATTGTTATTTTTGGATTGTTTCCTTTTTTTTCATGTAAAAGTCCTTAACAGGTGACTATACAGTATAGGTTTTTAGCTTCATTTTTTATTAGCATTGATTTTACTTTAACCCAATTTAAAGCTGTATATAAAAACAATGTTCATGGGAAAAAGGATGACAGAAAAAGCCACAAATATGAGAATGCCATATTTTTGCCAGGTGATCGGTTCACGCTCAGAGAACAAATGATAAAAAGATATTAAGGTAGCAAAATAAAGACGACAGTGGTTTACCAAAATTCAATTTGTTGATCATTTTTTGGAAGGTACAAATCTAATTTGCAGACCTAAACTGAGGAACCACATGAACTTGACCAGATACATCCTCATGATAAGCGTTTGCACAAATGTATGCATCATCTACCATGCGAAGTATCACTCAGTCAAAAGTTATCACTGTTATTGATAAAACCATGGTATAAACTTTGGCGACCTTTCACTTCTTTCAGGTAGGACTAGCAAGATCTTGTATAATCAGTTTAGTCACCTTATAATAAAACAAAGGTACAAATACTATTTATAAATATATTTGGATTAATTTA
Source organism: Mytilus galloprovincialis (assembly GCF_965363235.1). Lineage (NCBI taxonomy): Eukaryota > Metazoa > Mollusca > Bivalvia > Mytilida > Mytilidae > Mytilus > Mytilus galloprovincialis. The sequence goes on from NC_134838.1 coordinate 9,582,202, forward strand.
GAAACACTAGCAATTTTAGCATATTATACAGAGTAAAAGAAATGTATCTACAGAGTTTACCGAAGAAGACAAACTATCGGCATATAAGGCATATATTTGTTAATGGTGAACAGAAAAGTAAAACATGTTACGTTACACAGAAGAACAAGTGATCCATTTGCTGGAGTTTCTTATCGACAACATATTTGTCGGAATTGTCGGCATTCATATTGGAAAAAACTGTGCGCCTCTCCTTGTCGATTTCTTCTTATTTTCATGAGTTCCTTCCGACACTTTTCATAAACGAGAAAATCAAAGAAGCCAGATCACATTCAGATATATGGGTGAGGTTCTTTTTCATTAACAATCCAAACGTTTTTGATTGGGTTCAGTAAATATATATCCCCGAGTAGAAATCTACGAAACTACAGACACGACTTTCTCCGGACGTTTTAGACTTATACCTCACATTTGACATAAGCGGTTATGTCAGTACCAGAATCTAAGACAAACGAGACGATTTAATTTTGAAATTATCAATCCCACCACCTTAGAAGAAATATATCACCTGTAAATGGGATATAAATTTCTCAAATCATTCGGTATTCTAGAGCTTGCAGCTACTACACAGACATTATAAAACACGTTATCAGTGTCGACCAAAAAGTTGATGAACCGGCCAGGGTCTGGACCTAAATAATAAACGTTTGAAAGTTAGGGATAAGATTATATAATCAGATGACATAAAATCTAAAATCGTTAGGTTGTTTTCTATTTTTTCATAATTACGAATTGGGGTTACAAATTAAAAGAAAATTGTCGACAAGGGCACGTTCCAAGTAAGTTATATGGTCTTAAACAAATTCAATTAAAAACATACGATTTATTTATAATGGAGATGAATCCTCATTTTAAAGTCGGAAAACACATTTTATTATGTGGTTATTGCAAGCAATACATTAAATATCGCCTCAAATCCCTCATTCAAAAGTGCTAAAACTTTCTAAGAAACTATGGTTCCATTTGTTCGAGGCATATATAAACTCAGAATAATTTTGCTATTTCTAAGGTAATTTTTGCAATATAGCTTCTAATGTATTTATAAATCTGATCCTTAAATTTAAGAAGAATTGTTTTGAATATTTTTTTATGGGAATAATGCAGAGAAGTGTTCGGACACACGACATTAAAAAAATAATATTTTGATTTTCAACACTTACTGACATTTTAAGTATTAATTTGCATTGATTTTTCATATAATACTCAGTCCATTCACTTATAAATTATAGTATCAGGGAAGTAACATTTTCCCCACATTTCTGATAAACTATCAAAATGCATTTTACGATAAGTAATCAGTAATACTCTTATTTAAACAAACATTTTTATCTATGTTAACCAGATACAATTGCATAACAATTAAAACTAGTGTTTAAAAAATTCCATTCCTTTGACGTGTTTGAGCTTTTGATTTTGTTAGTTGGGGTTGAAAGGTCAAATATTACTTTATTAATGTCATGCGTCCAAACAAATACATTATATTGAAAACGATGTGTTAAAAAACCAAACAGACGTAACAGGTAAAAATGTAAAATAAAAAGGGGGTACAGCAGTCAACATTCATCTTAATCTTACTCATATTCTGGGTAAAACTTAGTACCACCGATTAAATATAAGGTGGTTATTTAATAAATATATCATATTTAAAAAAAAAGTTACTTTTTTTCGCGATATAGGCAAAAAATGGTTTTAGAATATAATTCGAGGATAAAATTTCCTATGCGAGTAAAAAGTAAAATAAGATAAATACCGAAACCCTAGGAAATCAGAAGCTCAAACACGTCAAACGAATGGATAACAACTGTCTTATTCCTAATTTGGTACAGGTATTTTCTTATGTAGAAACTGGTGAATTAAAACTTTTTAAATACTAAGGTATTTCTACCTTAGGAATAGATTACCTTTGCTGTTATTGGTAATATATTTAGGAATGTTTGGTCCTCAACGCTCTTTAACTTCGTACTTTATTTGGCCTTTTTTTTTTGGAGTCAAACTTAACTTATGAGATTTTTGTAGATGAAACGCGCGTCTGGTGTAAATTCAAAATTTCAATCCATGTATCAATGATGAGCTTACTTATAGCGAGTTTAACCTAAAACACTACTGTATATGAATGGGCGAATCTTTAAAATATCTCTATCTATCAAACAGAAAAGATAACAAAATATCTCTATCTATCAACCAGAAAAGATAAAAAAAAATTACTAGTCTCTTGATATATGTTAGTAAACAACGCGTTTCGTTTTGTGCCTAATGTTTTCAAAAAATTTCCTGGAAATCACTCTAATTTTAAAGATGACAATTACGTAGTTGAATAGTTGACCCGAAGGAATTCCTATACCTATTTTTAAATTTAAACATACAACGCATACTATTTTAAACAGAATGAAATATGCATTGAAGCAGGTAAGAAGTATATATTTATTGATTGTTAAATTCAAAAAGTCAGTGTTAACCTATTCTTTTTGTCGTTTTTGTTTTTTATAATTAAAATGACGTGTTTAATAGATATGTAACGCATATTTGTTAAAGCAAATAAAACAATCAGCACATATTTGATTATTTTCCCCTTTATTTTCGGAGGTTGAGAAGGAAGTTTATGCTACGTATTTCCCTCATAGATAAGTCGAACTATTTTAAACTTGCAATGCAGTTACAAATTCTTAAAATACTGTATATCGGTTTTAATAAGCCCTGTTATCATAACATGTTGGTTTTTCTTTTAATTTTGTCCTTGTTAAACTGATGTTGCAATAAATAAATAAACGAAAAAAAATAAGTACGTATGAAAGATCAGTAAATGATTAATACAATAAAAATAAAAAATAAATAATAAATAAATAGATAAATGAATAAAAAATAAATAAAAAAAATAATTAGTACATAAATGATCTATTTATTCTTTTAAGTGGGTTAACGTTATATCATTTATTATATATGAAGAACCGAGGCCTACAATATATTTTACAAAAAACTAATGTAATGAACCAGACTGATACCACTCTTGGAAATATGCCAAAACAGGTAGATACAGGTAGATATCAATACAAATATTTTATACATGGATATCTAAAATTAGAAAGTCAAACATAATCAATATGTAACTGAAATCGTGTTTTCAGAAAACTAAAAGTGAAACTGATAGTGAAACTGCCTAAGTTTATATCCAGATTGTTATAAAAACGGCTTCATGTTAGAATGTTAAAGATATGTATAAGAGCCAACTCTATAAAAGACACTCTAACTTAAAAGGCATATAGTGGTTAAACAGTTGTCTCTATCATATGTAGCGTTATCAAAAACTCAACATAGTTTAGCCGTATTTGGCACAACTTTTTGGAATTTTGGGTCCTTAAGGATGTATTCTTCTGACTTTTCAGTCTCGTTCAGTCTCGTTGAAATCTCGTTCTTGAATTATTTCCAAAACATGTGATACAAGTGAAAAATATCAATGAATTTTAAAAATATTATAATCAATCATAACTCTGTGAAAAAATTATGTATTTACAATGAATGGTTTTTGAGTAATCCAGTTTTCAAATTTTACGACCAATCAAGTCAGTATTTTTAGCCAAAAGTATGAGAAAATGGGTGAGGGATACAAAAAATGATTTTACAAGAATCATGTACATCCCATATCATTTTGGTCTTTTCAAATTTCTTAGATATGTATTTTTTCAATCATTTATAATAAAAAAAGTTGAAATAATATGCATTTTGTTCTTAAAACTGAGAAAAATCACAAAAATACAAAATTGGCAGCATGTTAAATTTTACACAAAAAAGCGTCAAATTATGATAAAACTTTCTTATATTTACACCTACCTATAGTTTTTTTTAAGTAAAATTTATTCAGATTGGTCCACTTCATCTTTATAGAAATTATGAAAAAAAGTTTAATTGTGGAACTGTGATTTTTTTCACGATAATAGCCCCAAAATAGGTAAAAATCGATGAAAAATGGGAAAATCATCAAAATTGGGCATTTTCAAAGGGCCGTAGCAAAAAAAGAAGTGCACCACCATATGATTTTTCTTCACCAATTATTTTGTTACAGTCTTATCAACCCAAAAATCAGGTTAAGAAAAAAAGTTTAATTCTAGAAATTTTTGGCTCCTCAGAGGTGTACATCCTTAATGCTCTCCAACTTTGTACTTGTTTGGCTTTATAACTATTTTGATCTGAGCGTCACTGATGAGTCTTATGTAGACGAAATGCGCTTCTGGCGTACTATGTTATAATCCTGGTACCTTTAATAACTATTTACACAACTGGGTCGATGCCACTGCTGATGGACGTTTCGTCCCCGAGGGTATCACCAGCCCAGTAGTCAGCACTTCGGTGTTGACATGAATATCAATTATATGGTCATTTTTATAAATTAATTTCCTGATTCTTCGAAAAACTAAGGATTTTCTTATCCCAGGAGTAGATTACCGTGGCCGTATTTGGCACATCTTTTTGGAATTTTGGGTTCCTAATGCTCACCAACTTTGTACTTGTTTGGCTTTATAACTATTTTGATCTGAGCGTCATTGATGAGTCTTATGAAGACGAAAGGCGCTTCTGGTGTACTAAATTATAATCCTGGTACCTTTGATAACTATTATTATCAGCATATACACCCGGTTCGAAACCCGTACGCCAGACGCACGTTCCGTCCACAAATGACCCATTGGTGGAAAAAGAGCAGGCTTATGCCGCTATAAGGTAGCACTCGCACCCTCAAAGTGGAAAGGGATTAATAAAAGTTGCAAAAACTTATTTCCCAATCCCCTCTCAATAAATATGTTTAAACTAACAAATTTAAGAACCAAAAATTGCCACTTTATAAATTTAGAGTTCTACAGAAAGTAAGGGTTTCAACTCCCTCAGGCAGAATTGGCATTAGAAGGATTCGGCTATTTTTATGTCCTTTTTGTTTATAGCTCTTCAACGTTTTCGTTTTAATACATCCTTGGGCTTTTAAATATTCGACTTTGAGCGTTCCCGATGAAGGTAAATCCAAAAACGCACTTCGGACGCATGTAATTCATTACGTGTCGATTGATTTTTTTAACAACAAGAAATTAAATCATTCGTATTAAATATAATTACCAAATTTAACCAATAAATACTTATTTGAGTTAAAAAACAAAAATTACAATTAAAAGATACACATAATTAAACAGTAATATCAATCGTCCAATCAAATCATGCATACTAATATGCTGCACATACATTATATTCAAATATTAAAAATTAAGTAACCATTCTAACAAAGTAAGTAGAATGGCCAAACAAGCGTTTGAGCAACAAATGTCTTCTTTTAATATACACCTGACAAAAAAGTAAACAGTGCAAGCTAGAGAGAACAGTAGTTTGTCGATGATCAAATCTAAAAAAAAACAATTAAAAAAGCAAGATAAAAGAAATTAGTGAAATGTGAAATAATTGGTGTACTATTTTTTCTAAATTACAGTTGACACTTTTGTTTCTTGTTGAACATGGAGAATACCGATGACGACTGTCCCTTACCTGGGATTGAAAGTAACCCTGCTTTTCATGTTAATGTAGTCACAGAGCACGATTCGTTTTCAGACATCGATCCTTATTACAGTGATGATTCAGTCGCAACTGATGAAAAGAGTAATACATCGATAACAGATGATACAAGAGGGTTATTTGGCATGCAAACACAGCAAATGGAAGAATATGAAACCCCTGAAGAAGAATCTGAAAACCCTGAAGAAGAATCTGAAAACACTGAAGAAGAATCTGAAACCACGCTTATAGAGGTTTATCATGGCGGAAGTATGGTAAATCTAAATTAAACGGTTTGAAACAAGTTAGAACCATATATGCGTATGATATAGATTTAATAATGCATTGGACGACTTTTTGGAAAAATGTAATAGGATATCCAAAGTCCAAAGATAATATTGCGTACGGAAATTGAAACTTTATTTTCTTTTAGTACAGTTTTATGATGCGTTTATGTTTCCTGTAAATTGTACTATGACCAAAGAGATATTTTACTCATTATTTGATAGTTACAGTCTCTTTGTGTTCCAAACAAAAAAATGCTAAATCAAAATATAAACCGATGTTCAATTTTCGAAAAATGATTTAGAATATACGACTTAAAGCCAAAAACCAACCAACCTGAGTAAACCGTTGAAACATCAAACGGAGTAAGACAAAAGAAATTAAAATCACAAAAATACTGATGATCCGCGAGGAAAGTTTAAAACGGAAAGTACGTAATCAAGTGGGAAAATCAAAGGTTATACCGGATGCAAGTCAGATATTGCTCCTCTTGACGAACATTTTGGTATCTAAATTTCTATGACCGTTTAACCTTTTGTGAGTTGGTTTCTGGATGTGTTTTGATTATTTCGTTTGGATCATGTCTTTTTGACGCCTTTTTCCATATTCATTTCAATCATAAAAAGTCATATTCAACAAGATACAAGAAAAAATAAAAAATACACAGAAATTATCTAAAAAACTCATAATGACACCAAATGTATTAAAATTTTAGATGAATATTCTTAAACCATTTTAAATATCCATAATTGACATGTCGTAATAAAATGACTTTGACGCCATACTCTATTTCTTAAATCGTTATATTTTCAATGTATACAATATAATCGAAAGCAAATTAAGGGCTAGCTCAAAACGCTGCTTGATAATACAAAGAATGTATACAAACTTATTTGTTATTTCGTCTTTCTTTTCGTTAGTGCGCAGATAAGGCGTTGACATTGGAGCGTTATTACCAAGGTATGTATTCTGCCCGGTGAATGGAAATTAGTAAATTAAAAATAAAAGGCAAACAATCACCAGATTAATAAGTTGGTATTTTTATTCAATGCAAACTATTACAACTTATATAACAGCTTTTTTCCGCGCAAGTAAATGTTGTTTTATAAGTGTGCACATTTCAGTCATATTGTAAACTTTTTTTTTATTAAAGAAACAAAGGAGATTTAAAGATGAAAATTTTATAATTTGTATAGAATTTTTCCGGAGGAAGACAATAGAACCTTACCCTTTACATCATTTAGAAGTCAGCGTTCTCTGGATTCCTGCCATTGAAGAAATGTTGACCACTGGTGACTACAGAGTAAGATCTATTTTATATTAAAAGATTAAAGCTGGTTTTAAAAATGAAAAAAAAATCTAAAAGGGTTGATCTGTTGACCCATTTTTTGGTAGGTTGTATTCTTTTAATGCAAGATGGAGAAATGACCAATTTGTTAAAATCAAACGTAATGTTTAAGCCGAAAGTGTTATTCGCTATGGACGCATGAAATTAATAACCTGTTGTTTTCATTTTGTCGGCACTTGGTAGATACTCTCGCTTGGGAATTATCAGTTTGCGAGGGTATCATCAGTTTGGTAGTCAATTATTCGGTACGGACATGATATTTAAAAACCTTTCTTAATTTGTCGGTTTATGAATTAATAAATTATAAAGAAACTAAGGTTTTAACTCCCTCAGTCAAAGTTGCTCTTAGAAGAGTTTGGTTTTTATTTTTAAAAGTTATAGAGCACTTCAACTGTTTCGGTTACATACATCTTTGGCTTTTAAATATTCGGCTTTGAGCATTTCTGTCGAAGGTAAATCCAGAAAAGTGTTTCGGACGCATGAAATTAATAACGTGTTGTTTCCATTTTCTTTTCTTGCATTTGCTTGGTTTTTTTCAGCGCCTAATACGATTAATAAGAAGTATAAAAGATTCAGCTGATGAATTAATGGAAGCAAATCCTAAAGTCTATTGCACAAAGGCTTTCTATGTGTATATTGACTTAAACATTTCCTTGATCATCATGAAGGAGAATCTGAGTGACCCAGGTTGCATCGTGGAAGATTCAAGGAATATCTCTTTGCAGATAACAATATGTTTTCTTTTCATGGTATGTATTACAGTTTGTGTTATTAATTGACCAGCACTTAGTATTACATAAAATTTAAATCCTGGCTCTATTTAAAGGGGCACTAGCTGTCAAAGTCATGGTCACCAATCAGATTCAAATTCTCATATTTGATTTATAGCAATGTAAAACATTTATCCAAACTATCAAAAGTCTAAAATAAACAGTTTACAGAGCATGGGATCGGTTGTATGTAGGTTCGTTTCGTGTGTACTTTAGTCCAGACGCCATCTAGTTAACTATCTATTTTACCTCAGATGACCATATAAGCGATGCAAACATAAATAAAGATATCAATAGATTAAGTCAACACGTGCAATTGGATTTTTATAGGTCTGTTTGATTTGATTTTATAGATTAAAAATATATGTTTCTCATTGTTTTACCCGTATGAAAATGATTTTATGAATCAGTTATCAAATGATTAACTTTTGTTTCACTTTCCTTGTTGTTATTCTTTTCTTTAAATAACCAGTGTAAATACAAAGCATGCGTTGTCAATCTCTAGCTAGGGGTTAAATTGAAGTTCACACGAATACGGATTTAATGAGGTCGACTCATTCACTTGCAAGTGAATAACTAATTGTCAATTTTTCTTAGCTTAAGTTGACAAAATTGAACCATTTGGCTGTTAAAAGCGAATTATTATTTCACTATTTCACTTTCGTTATTGGTTGAACCAGAAAAATCTTACTTTAGATTTTTTATTTATTTCGTAGCTAGTGCCCCTTTAATTGAAGAATAACATAATAAGAAATACGTATATGTGTTACTATTTATTGTTGTTAACAATACAAACGAAATCAAACAAAAATAAAAACTCATTAATGTTTTAGAATCTAAAACTAACACATCCACCGTTTTCTACTTAACAAAATGCCTGTACCAAGTAAGGAATAGGACAGTTGTTGTCCATTCATTTAATGTGTTTGAGCTTTTGGATTTTGCCATTTGATTAGAGACGTTCCGTTCTTAAATTCATCAGAGTTTAGTATTATTTACTTTCACCTAAAAAAACTACAAACGTTTTGGTAAATGAACAAAGTACTTAGTATTACAATGTTTCTATTATCTCTGTTTGTTTCGCTCACACATTGGTTTCAATATAATGGAATTTTACGCAATTTTGGCTGTACCGAACGAAATCAAACAAAAATAAAAACTCATTAATGTTTTAGAATCTTAAACTAACACATCCACCGTTTTCTACTTAACAAAATGCCTGTACCAAGTAAGGAATATGACAGTTGTTTTCCATTCGTTTAATATGTTTGAGCTTTAGATTTTGCAATGTGCTAAAGTTCTTTCCGTTTTGAAATTTCCACGCAGTTTGGCATTTGTGTTACTTTACTTTTACTCAAACAACATACTGTTAGCTCTAGACTCTAAACTCCGGCCATAGACTGTCTGTGTCATTTTGTTTCTCTTGTGGACAGTTTTCTCATTGGCAATCATACCACATCTTCTTTTTTATATGTAACACAAATTTTAAGATAGAAAGTGACATGCGGCGTTGATATTGACTATTTTATATTACATGATTTATTATACAATTGCACAACATAAGACTAAAATAAGAACCAGGTTTTACGTCAGTAAATTCTGGAACGTAAATGCTGATAGTAAGGTTAAAACATATTAGTATAAATATGCATTGTGAATTGCAATTTTACCACTTGAACTACAAAATTTTTTGTTATACGTTGCATTTTTTTAATTTCAGGGGCAATATCGGGACGTTTGTCATATTTGCAAGAAAAGTAAGCAACCACATTTGGACACATGTTTTGTAATATTGTAGCATTTGTTTTAACAATTCACAGTATTGCAACTTAAAAATCATTCTAACAAAAATTCATGCAATTGCTGTCATTCACCAATTACATGTAATTACGTTGCGCACGATGTTGGTACCAATTCCATTTTGCTATAGTTTAGCATAAAAATAAATACGTAGACTGGTCAGTTCGATAAAAATATAGTGATTTCTGATTGAATTCATTACATCACACTTCGGTATTGACATGAATATCAATAATGTGGTCATTTTTATAAATTTGCTGTTTACAAACTTTGAATTTTTCGAAAAACTAAGGATTTTCTTATCCCAGGCATAGATTACCTTAGCCGTATTTGGCACAACTTTTTGGAATTTTGGATCCTCAATGCTCTTCAACTTTGTACTTGTTTGGGTTTATAAATATTTATATATGAGCGTCACTGATGAGTCTTATGTAGATAAAACGCGCGTCTGGCGTACTAAATTATAATCCTGGTACTTTTGATAATTATTGAAATTAAAGAAAAAAAGGAACAGAAATTTAAAATACCGGGAATTATAACACCTAATTATCCCATGTATTTGCAAAATAAGTTTTGTCCAACCTTTCATTTTGTGTGCAAAAGATCCGAATTCCGTTTCTTTTCTACGGTATTTTTTCTCCGATCATCGTAAAACTTCACAAGAATATTGCTATTGTTATAGTTATTCGCGTGTTAAAGCAAAATCAATATCACTGAAACCGTAATCCGGGAAATGTTATTTTAAACAATTTGAAAAATGTCCAAGCATATGTAAGTATATTTCGGGTTTGCGCATTTATAACGTGAAATTGAGAAAAACTGAAAGGAAAATATTTATAATATTTTGAAGTTTTTTTTAACTTATTTCCTGGTTCATGATATTTTTTTAAAATTTAATCAATGTGTGGTTCGTTTGATCTCAGTACTTCATTGGTTCAAATCCGATTATGACGTCGAATTTTCTTGCTTTCCTCTAAATTTCCTATTGTGACGGCATGGAAATAGGCGACCATGCCTGATGACGTCACATAAAAAGAACACATCTTTTTGCAGATCATTCGAAAAGAAGGAATAAGTTTGCCTGCATAATGATAGAAAATCATTAGAGAAACAGATTCCACCACCAAATCTCGTGTAATACGATATTTATCCACTCTCGACAGTTAAATTTTAAATATTTAAAACGCTCGGGCAAGCCTCGCGTTTTAAATTTGAAAATTTAACTGACTCCAGTGGATAAATATCGTATTACCACGCGATGCAGTGGTAGAATCTATATACATATATTGAACTTCGTTCCTGTTCATTGTAAACCTTTGATTGTGTTGCAAACATAGTCTTCCACAAACTGGTATTAATTAAAGTCAACTCTGATGTTCCGAGTTCTAATCCTCCTCGTAACAAAGTGTGTTTGACTCCGATTTTAATTGACAAGGATTGCCAGTTTTCCTGCCGAAGGTCGGTTGAAGTACACAATTCTCATCCTGGTATCTGTGATGATTTTGTGCTTTTTTAATTTTTAAAGATATACCGGATGCCAAATGCGCATTTCGACAATCAATGTCTCTTCAGTGATGCTCGAGGCCAAAATATTTGAAAATCCAAAGCTTATTAAAAACACGAAGAGCGATGAACAAAAAAAAAAGGACTGACTAAAAAGTATAGCGAAAGCTGGGCAAGAAATCAGAGCTTTGTATGAGGAAGATGCAATCCTTAACTTTAGATCATTTCAAAAAATTTCAAAAATTTTGTAAGGACGAATTTTATGTATTTTCATAATACCAAAGTACTGGATACTGGGCTGTTGATACCTTATGAGACTATCACTACACCGGTAGAGGCTTCGTCCCAGTGGTAGTAAAAACATAATCGGTACATTTGTTCTGCACCAGATGCGCATTTTGACGTGTCACTTTAACATAACACACTAGTACTGATCTTTTACTTTTTACAGTTGATGCTCACTCTCCTTTAAAACCAGGAAATTCAGCGTTCAAAAAGTTTTTTCTTGTATGGATTGAAGCCCTCATCAAGCTGAAAAATATAGATATTGCGAAAAAGAAGATTGATCATTACCTCGAATTGGCAACAACTAAGGTAATGGACATGAAATACCAATTGGAAGGATAAGATATATAACAAAACTTTTTTTTGCACTACTATTTCATCTTTATATAAATAAATTGTTCTGCATTTCCGAAAGTTGGTATAGTTTTGGAAATTAAGTTGAAGAGAAAGTTTAACAGTGAATAAGAACTCAAATATTTCTAATAAAATTGAGAAAGGAAATGGTGAATATGTCAAAGCGACAACCATCCGACCATAGAGCAAACAACAGCCGAAGGCAACCAATGGGTCTTCAATGTAGCGAGAATTCCCGCACCCGTAGGTGTCCTTCAGCTGGCCCCTAAAATATGCATAATAGTACAGTGATAATGGACGTCATACTAAACTCCGAATTATACACAAGAAACTAAAATATAAAATCATACAAGACTAACAAAGGCCAGAGGCTCCTGACTTGGGACAGGCGCAAAATTGCGGCGGGGTTAAACATGTTTATGAGATCTCAACCCTCCCCCTATACCTCTAGCCAATGTAGAAAAGTAAAAGAATAACAATACGCACATTAAAATTCAGTTTAAGAGAAGTCCGAGTCCGATGTCAAAAGATGTAACAAAAGAAAATAAATAAAAAAATAAATAAAATGACAATAATACATAAATAACAACAGACTACTAGCAGTTAACTGACATGCCAGCTCCAGACCTCAATTAAACTGATTGAAAGATTATGTCTTCATCATATGAATATCAGGTACAATCCCTCCCGTTAGGGGTTTAGTATCATACTATCATAAAATATATGAGAAGAACATAACCCGTGTCATGCCAACAACTGTTATTTTAGAAATAAATGTGTTTAGTTCCGATGCAAAGACCCTATCAGTGAATCAATGTTAAAGCCAAAATATGCAATCTTTAATGACCTGACAACAGTATCGTAACTATATCCCCTTTTAATAAGTCTATTTAAAGGTTTTGTTAGTTTCTGAGGAGAATACTGACATTTTTGTGCTTTATAAAGAATATTTCCATAAAATTTTGGATGTGAAATACCTGAACGTATAAGATGTCTGCATGTTGAGTTATATTTACGAATTATTTCCTTATACCGGTGATAAAATTTAGTAAATGTTTTGACCAGTTTGTGATATCGAAAACCCTGGTGTAATAATTTTTCAGTAATACATAAATTTCTCTCGTTAAAATCTAATACATTGTTACATACACGAGCGAATCGTACAAGTTGAGATATATAAACACCATAAGATGGTGACAAGGGAACGTCACCATCTAAAAATGGATAATTAACAATAGGAAATGAAAAATCATCTCTTTTATCATAAATTTTTGTATTAAGCTTCCCGTTTATGATATAGATATCAAGATCGAGGAAAGGGCAGTGGTCATTGTTATCATTAGCTTTATTTAAAGTAAGTTCTACAGGATAAATTTCTTTAGTATACATACTGAAGTCGTCATTATTTAGAGCCAATATATCATCCAAATATCTAAAAGTATTGTTAAATTTTTGTATCAAATGTTGTTTTGATGGGTCTTTGCTAATTTTAGTCATAAATTGTAACTCATAACAATACAAAAACAGGTCCGCAATAAGTGGTGCACAGTTAGTCCCCATTGGAATTCCAATAACTTGACGATATACGGAATCTCCAAAGCGAACAAAAATGTTATCAAGTAAAAATTCAAGTGCATAAATAGTATCAAAGCATGTCCAATTGACATAGTTCTTTTGTTTATTGCTACTAAAAAATGATCTAAAAGAGTTTGAACATATGTACTCGCATTCCGACTTTTTAAATGCCCAGTCAATTAGGGATGTGAATTTTTTCTTAATAAGAATATGAGGCAAAGTGGTATATAGGGTAGAAAAATCAAAACTTTGAACAGATTCAAAATCACCAATATATGCATGCAATTTATCAAGTACTTCCAACGAGTTTTTGACACTCCAAAAGTAATTAATTCCACTATTTTCAAAGGCCTTATTTGAACAATTTATTATCAGGTTTTTTATTGTACCAAGTGTACTAGTAAGTAAAACAGACAATTTAGTAGTTGAACAATGGCTAGAAGATGAAATAAATCTATATTTGTAAGGTTTTTTGTGCAGCTTCGGAAGCCAGTACATAGTTGGGACTTTCATTGTGTTTGGTTCTGCTTGTAAAGAAGTAGCTAAAAGTTTATGTTTGTTACAGATGTCGTTTTCTGAAAATGAAGTCAGTTGGAATGTTGGTGAATTCGTGATTTCCTTTTGCAGAACCTCTATATAAAATTTACGTCAAACAATAATGATATTATTAGCAGCTTTATCAGCCGGGACAAAAACAAATTCCTTGGCTAGTTCTGTTAGTTTATTTTTGATACGCGAAATAGGGTTTTTATAGTTTTTGTTGAGGGTAAAATGTTCTTTAAAATGTTGTATTCGAATATCAACTATCTTCATTACTGAATTAAAAAAAGAGTCCAAAGATTTTTTGTCAGCTTTTTCCCGTTTTACCCATTTCAAACAGTAGGAACGGAGTGAGTCGTTGATGATATTACGACACTCATTCCAGTTAATAGTTGACGGGGGACGATATTTAGGTCCTTTACTGAGGAATGATTTTAACTCTCGGTCGCGAACGATGTTAAGGTCTCCTGTTATAACATGGGAAATTGGTCCATAGGTGTATTCTGAATTACTGCAATTACACGACATAGGTGTATTTTCAGTGATATTTACATCTTTACACAATTGGCTATAATTAAACACATATTACTAACCATGTCAACAATTGTGATTCTATTCTGTAAAGTTATTTTCAAACAAACAAAAACTGACATGTGGCCTTGTGAAATAGAGATACATGAGAAGCGATTTTATATAATAGATTGCTATTTTCTTAACTGTATTTGGCAATATCTTTCGAAAGTTGGGTCCTCAAAGCTTTTAATTTCGTACTTCATTTTGACACAGTTAGCCATCTTTTTTTTTCTTTTTAAAACGACACCAATGAGACAATTGTAGACGAAACGCGCGTCTGACGTGCAATTTTGGAATCTATAGTGAGTGTATTAATCTCTTACAAACAGGAAGACCAGGAAGCTGTTACTCCTATGTTGTATCAAATATACCATTTAGAAAAAGAACAAAGGAAGATAGAGGACGAAGTTGTGGATAGCGATAATGAATATGTTAAGGATTCTAATTATACTGGTATAAAACAGGTGTGTACATTGTTAACTGTGTTATCCACATATATTTTGATCAACCTGCATAAGTGTTTCCAAATGGTTTAGAACAGATTCATTGATTTATCGCAAAATACCCCAAAATTGTCATACATGTCAAAAAGTTCTATAATACCGATATAGTGATTAAGATTATAACACAATGTTGACTGCTGTACCCCAAGTTTTTACATTTTTATCTATTATGTGTGTTTGTTGTATTCATACATCGTTGTCAATGTAATGAAATTGTATGCGACTGTCATACAAGTGACAGGTTTAATAAGCTATAAACAATTTTTACGTAAGAAAATGCCTGTAATAATTAGGAAATATGACGTCTGTGATCCTTTCGTTTCAGTACGATTGAACTTTTGATTTTGAGATTTAACTTATAACTTTCCGTTTCGAATTTTCCGCAGAGTTCTGTCATTTTGTTATATTACTTTATATAAATGAGAGGTTTAGCTAGCTTTAAACCCAGGTTTAAGACATCCTTTTCTACTTGAGACTTAAGAAAATGCCTGTACTATGTATAATGAATATGACAGCTATTCTTTCGTTTGATGTGTTTGAGCTTTTGATTAGAGACTTCCCGTTTACAATTTTCTTTGGAGTTCGGAATTGTTGTTATTTTACTTTTTAATAATTGATAATCATTACAGCAAAGAATGAAACAGGAAGGAATAAAGGAAAACCATCAGAAAAAGAAACGGTATCGTCGTAAGTAGTCTTAGATATTGTGTGTTTATGTTCTCAATTTAATTGTAAAACATGATAAATGTGAATGAACCAAATTACACGGAGTTAGCAACTAGCTAATACATTCGGGTTTAATTTAATCACACAACTTGGTTAGAATAGCGAACGGGGATCTTTTCCAGTGTTCAAACTTCACAATATCAATGATCGCATTCGATCATCGAGTTTAGGTACTTCGATGAATGTCACACAAATAAGAGGTTTAGTTAGCTTTATTAGAAGGTTTAATCCACGAATTTTCCTCACAAGAAAATGCCTGTTCCAAGTCTGGAAAATGACTGTAGTTATCCATTCGTTTAATGTGTTTGAGCTTAAGTTTTGCCATTTGATCGGGACCTTTAAATTTTTCTTGGAGGTTGGTATTTTTTTATTCTACCCTTTACAGATTGACTCATCATCCCACAGAATACGATACGATTTTTCGATTTTCAATTATCAGGATATGTGTTCTCAGAATGAGGTTTGCTTATAGTCCTCTTTATTTATCTATTAGTAAAAAAACTCATCAATGATACCAGGATTGAAATTTGTATTTGCGCCAGATGCGCGTTTTGTCTACAAAAGACTCATTAATGAGGCTTGAACGAAAAAATTCAAAAAGACCAAATAAATTACGAAGTTGAAGAGCATTGAGGACCAAACATTCCTAAAAGTTTTGTCAAATACAGCTCAAGTAATATATTCCTTGGGTAGAAAAGCCTTATTATTTAAAAATTTTGTAAACAGTTAATTAATAATTATGACTATATCATTGACCATTCATTTCAACACAGAAGTACACACGTCGTGTTTACATTTATATGTGTCTCTCTCATGACAATTGATGTTAAGTTTTCTGTTGCACTTTTTATACAAACAAAGGTATTGGTTTTATTTAGTGCTGAAAGGTTAAACGATTTAACGAGTTTTTTTTTCGAATAAGAAGAATGTGTATGTTTTGTTTTTCTGATCCAACTCATAGGAGTAATCACTTATAAAATTGCTACATGTTATATGAGAAAATCATTTTAAACAAACACTGTTTCAGCAAAAAGAGTAAACGAACCGTTGGAATCATTTACAATGCCAACTTCATGGAATGGATTCCGAGGTAAATGGCCTAAAATATTAAAAGAACTTTCACACTCTAATGAATGTATCAGCTCTTCAAATGAAAACGAAACAATATACATTCCAAAAGGTCACGAAGTTTCTGATGTCGAAAGCGATGATGCATTTGACAAAATGTCTAGAGACAATTGGATAGGCTCTGATAATACAACCAGTGATTACGAAGACGATGGTGACAGCGAACCAATAGATTACTACGAGCAGAGTGTTATGATATACGAACACAATCATGATAATGAGTTAAATGAGCATGATGTCTTAACAAATGGTATTATATTATCAGAAAGATATTTAAACCAACATTCAAAAAATAAGAAACAATACTTTCAATACGAAGAATTCTACAAGAAAGAAAAAATGAAAGAACTTTGTGAAAGATATCCAAACAAATTTAAGAAATGTACAGTTAAACTTGAGGCTGCGCATAAGGCAATATGCAAAATCACGGACCATTCTGGTGAAAAATCCGAAATTGAGATATCTGGAAGGTCGAAAATAGGGAAGGTTTTTAATGACGATGAAGTGTGTGTTGAAATACTAAAGGATGAGATAGAAGAATACGAAAAGAACAATCATATTGGTCCAAGGCTTAAGGTTACTGTAGATAAGTCCAAACTAAATTTGAAAGTTTATGGTCAAATAAGAGGAGTTTTGAAAAGATGTCATCACGCAAACGTTAAACACCCAGTATTTGTTTGTATGTTGGATGAAGCAGAATATCATTTAATGAGACCAGTATCAAAAGCAATACCAAAACTTCATATATTGAAAAGAAATTGTACAAATGATTATCAAATTGATGTATACAATTATGATAAAGAGAAGGGAGAACTTAAACACAAGGAACTTTTCAATATCAAGCCAGGAGAAATAGAGAACTACATATTTTTGGTAGCATTGATCTGTTGGCATGACATATACCCACGTGGTGCCGTTATTAAAGTATTGAATGCAAAGAGTGGTATGAAAACAGGAATGGAGATCTTGAAACTTCAACACCAGGTGCCTACTACGTACAAAAAGGAGACCATAGCAAATCTTAATTGGGTGCTAGAATTAAATGAACCTCTTGTGTGTAAAAAAGATAGAACTGACTTAACAGGTATGGAGGTTTTTACGATTGATCCATCAAATGCTGAAGACTTAGATGATGCTTTAAGCATCGAAGAAATAGATGACATATATAGAGTTGGTGTGCACATTGCAGATGTAACTACTTACATTGAAAAGGGTAGTCACATTGACGTTGAAGCTTGTGCGCGTGCCACAACTTTTTATCCCGGCCAAGGTATCAATCCATACCACATGTTGCCTAAACCATTAAGTACGAAATTATGCAGCTTAATTCCAGGGGAAACGAGACCTTCAATATCCATATTTTTTACCTTTGACAAAAAGAAAGGTCTCCAAAAGCATTTAACTGAAATTAAAAGAAGTCAAATAAAATCAATTAAACAGCTGTCATATAGACAAGCTCAAGACATCATTCTTAAAATTGATACAGCAATTTCAGATTCATTATGTAAGCAAGTTAATTGCTTGTTTAAACTTGCTAAAAACCAAAGGCTTACCAGATTGGGCAGTGGCATGTTTTACTTTCCGATGGCAGTAGACGGTGAGGATGACGATTTCACGGATACACTGGAGGCTCATTATTTGGTAGAAGAATTCATGATACTTGCAAATCACACAATAGGAAAATTTCTGGTAGAGAAATTTAAAGACTGCATTCCACTTAGAGTTCAGCAGCCACCGAACCCGGAACAAGTAAGAACATGGTTGGAATCCCATGAATTTTATGCTGATTTGATAGTGAAGTTACAGGAAATTCGACCGTCTCCAACATTATGGCACGATCGAAAGCTAACAATTGAAAATACTCCGACAGGAAGATATACTAAGCTACTCATGTATCAACATTGGGTTTGGAAAAAACTCCTGTCAGCAATCGAAAGACAGGATTACAAAGTCGCTAGTCAACTCATAGGTTGTGATGACTTACATCCATTCTCGTGTTTGGCACTAGACGAGTGGTATGAATACCAAGAAAGAGCTGAATACAAATGTTCAGGTGAAGTACGTGCAAGACAAGATGGTTCTCATTTTACCCTGGGTATGTTTCCATACACTCATTTTACATCACCAATTCGACGATACGTAGATATCATTGTTCATCGGTTATTACATTGTGCTTTAGATAAGAAGGGTTCTTGCTACACGAAAGATGAGGTTTCCGAACTTTGTTGTTATCTAAATGAAGTAGCAAGGCGGGCAAAGAACTACCAAAAACAATGCAGGGCGTTGACATGGGGATATAAACTAATGAAAGAACCGCAAATGTTATACGGATTTGTTAAAACTGTTTCAGATAAAGAGGTATCAGTTATTTTCCCAGGTCACAGATATCTACCAAAAAGCTCGAAAACTATTCAACTAAATTATATAAATGCTGCAAAGAAACCAGAATTCAAGACAGATAGGTTAAATGGGCGAAAAATTCTAGAACTTACTTGGAAAAAGAGATTATACTCCTTCAACGGGTATACGCCTATCAAGAAGAAGCAAATAAAGGAGGATGGTTATAGATTAAATCCTCATAACAGGGGATTTTTCCAGCAACAAAGGAAATGGAAAGAAATAATGGAGAGATTCACATCAGCAAAAAGTCCGAGGGATAAAATGAAAAAGTTACTAAAAACCATCAACGACGATGAATTCGGAGATTCGAAGGAAAATGTAGACAAGCTAGTCGAAAACATACCATCATGTTTTAAGACAGTAAAAGACGTCAGTTCTGAGGTACGAGAAGGATCCATCACATTACAGAGTTGTCAGTTTACTATGACATTTAATCACCAACAAATATTACCTCTTCAGCTATCTGCCGAATCTGTAAAGGGTGTGCTCATTCCACAAATCGAGATCTTTGATATGACAAAAAATGTCAAACATTGTTTCCTTCATGTCAAAGACCCTATCAAATATCTAGAGCAATACGCAACTTCTCCGTCAAAAGAGCGGTACTTTAGTGCAGTCGATTATCTTAGAACGTGGAAACCACTGGTAGAAATGGAATCAGCTGCAAACTCAGTGAAAAGTAGTACGGCCACAATTAATGATGTACCTGTCAGATTTCTCTCACAGTATGAAGGAAAATTTTCATTAAGCAAAGGATTTTGTGACCAGAGGAACATTGAGATAAACAAGACACCTTTAAGTGTGTTTCTCACTGATAATGAAGAAGCCATGGATGAAGAAAATGAGGAAGGAATAAAAGAAATTGCTAGTCCAGATTATATATGTATTAAGTGTCCAATTTTTAAACCGTCAATAGACAAATGGGATATAATCAAAGGAAATATTGCACCCACTGATTATATAATTTGGATGGCACATGCAAAAATTGATAGAGCCCAAGTTCGAAAAGGAAAAACCGATTTTATATTCCGACTTCATAGAAATAGCAAACCGGTTCCTCTTGAACTAATGAAAGAAGATAGCAGGCATAGGTACAGCATTGAAATCATTTTCAAATCCAGTGCAGATCAGTAAGTACAAATATCTTTCATTGTCGAAGTACTTATTTATGTTTATTGTGTTTTAAAGTTTTTAGTTTGAATTATCATGTCTTTAATAGATGCTACAAAAACTTTTAATAAGAAGAAATAAACATATTGATATTAATTAAGAATGTGATTTTAAGAGTCAATGTTATCACCTCATTACATTTTATTTTAAAGGAGAATCGATGCAGTTCTCCAATGCCTAAACAAAGCCACCACCCTAGCTAAAGCCATAGCCTTAGGAACTTCAATGCCAAAACTTGGTAATTTTAATATATGTACTACTGTTGACTTTATTTATACGTATACAAGAATGCAACAACACAAAACAATATTGACATATAAAGATTACAACAACACCAACGCAAGAATGATAATAAGATGCTCAACACTAACTAAATACAACATTCAATGGTATTTTGCACAACAAATATCCAAAGTGAACAAAACCTGGTGTGAAATAATGTCATAAGTGTTGTTTGTTTTGCACAATAACGAACATCATACAAATTAAACACAAAAAAACGTGTGTAGAAAACGCAAAGTTATAAAACATATATTACCTATGTATATGTATACATTATATAATTGACGTTGTAATTTTTATTCCAATAAAGAAGACCGTAATGGCTGAACGGTATAGGAAATTCTGTCATAGTTATTATATTAAAGATAAGATAAGATAAGATAAGATAAATAATAGTTTATTAAAGTGTCACATATTGATCTACATTTAAATACATAACAACGTTAATATCATAAAAAAAGGATCAATACCCAGCCTATAAAGACTTACGAGACACTGTATATACATATAAAAGCTATAACAGTTATACTGAAGGAAAATGTTTTTTTATATAAAAAGGCATAGTCATGCATTACAGGATTTAAAACTCATTATATATGTACACACAATTATAAAATATCTATTCATGAATGCTTCAAAATAATAATATAGAACTTACTAATAAAAATCAACAATAAATACAAAAGAAGTATAATTACAGTTTAGTTCGCTTAAAAACGACACTAGGGTAAAGGTTAAAAAAAAATCAGTAAGAATTCAGTTTTAGTTCAGTAACATTTTTAGTAAAAATTACAGTAAAAATTTAACGATTAATTCAAAATAAATTCGATAAGTAACGATTTACAAAGTAAAACTACAAAAAAGGAAATTTAAATCAATACATTAAGTTTAAACAATATTATAAAAAAAAAATTACGTCTCATAAAACATTTATGGAGTGTATTAGCCAAAAGTGGTTGGATTTCATCACATTTCATTAAAGATGTAAACTTGTGTGCAGTTGTTAATATTTCAAAATTGCCAATCAACTGTTTAGCATTTTGAAAAAGTTCAAATCTAATGTCCGAATAGAGCGGACAGTTCATCATGAAGTGTATTTCATTTTCTACGGTTGAATGGTCACATAGTTTACATAATCGTTCATTCAAGGGTATCTGCGGTCTCACTCTGGAATATCGTCCCGTTTCAATAGCCAATGGCAACGCTCCACTTCTAAAAAGTGTAATTGTTCGTCTTACGGAACGTGGGATGTTACGCTGTATGTATTGTTCAGTTTTAACATTTTCTTTGTATAAGCGATAAGTTCGTAGCTTATTTCCGTTTGGCTGATTTCTGTCATTAAAAAGATCTGATAAAAACTCATCATTATCTAGAATTGTCAGTTTGTCTTTAATTAAATGTACTGCTGTTTTTAATGATATTTGAGTGTTATTGACTAAATCTGCACATTCAATAGAGTTTATAAAACCGGTCATTTGCTTGTGCCATCCTTTCCGACGTCTTGAGCCCAGTCCGACACCGTTGAAATAAGTCTGTCATCGTCTTTATTTCAGCCTACATAATAGACGGATGCATGACAGTTTTTGTTTATTGAAACACGTTTTCAGTCCTAAATCGCCACGTACTGCGGAGTTTGATGTTCGTTTTCCTACAGCTAGAAATAATTTGCAGGCTTTGTTTTGAACACAGTTAATCACACCATATTGTTTTGTTCCCCATATACCACTTCCATAGAATAGGATAGGCTCAACTGTTAATTCATACAGCTTGAAGAAAACACGATGAGTCATACCTCCACTACTTATAAATTTTCCGTATAGGGCGCCTAGTGCACGACTAGCTGACTTGTCCAATTCTCCAACAGCTTTTTGCATGTTCAAATGTTCATCCAGCCAAAGTCCTAGGTACTTATATGAATCAGCATATCCGATGTTAAACAACCAATCAGAGACTGCATATATAAAGATACATGTTTGTGAAATGTGTAAATGTTTGTTTGTGTGTTTGTGTAATGGCATGATGTTGAGTTAAATTTGGGAAGTTTAAGACGCTCAAATTATGTGTTTATAATACAATAAAAAATGTGTCATCGTTACATTCACATATACAAAAAAAAATTCTGATTTTTTTTTATTCTTTAGATAAAGGCCATTTTAAACTAGGCAGAGACACCGAACCAGACGTTACGGATATAGGATTGGTTGGTAACAACAAACAACAGTATAATGCTATACAGAGGGCGTTGACAACTTCATTTAGTTTAATACAAGGTCCACCAGGTAATTTTCTATGCCAATAATTGTTATAACATGTGATATATGGGATAATCAGGAATTAAATGTTGACATAGATATGAAAAAGTTAAAGTTTTAAAAAATTGTATCAATATTAAATATTACGAATATTTGGTGAAATAGATCATAGTCGAAAAAAATATGGCATCTGTTGTTTTGCTTAGGAAAATACAAGTTCCGTTTTTTGGGATATACCATCAGCCAGAAATTAAATTTGAACAATACGATAAATAACAATAACATTTTTGAATGCCTTTATTCTTATAAAGTGGACCTGATGGTTATTCTGTATAGATCCGTTTGGATTTTATCCTGGCTTACAAAATATTATTTATGGATCATACATTTTAAAGGTTAATCCGGGATCATTACTAAGTTCATTAGAATATATATCAGACGCTATGTATGTAAATCAATTTTCAGACATAATAATCTTTTCTACATTTGAAAAAGTGAACTCATTTCAAATTATCTCCACTAAAATTCAACTTAAGAATGCTGAACATTAAAATATGTGCATCAATTTAGGAGATAACTGTATTGTATTTTAAGCTTGGCTTTCGAAAAACGTATATTACTGTCGCAAATTGAGTTTACCTAGCGACGCGTAGCGGAGCTAGGTAAACGGATATTTGCGACAGTAAAATCAAGTTTTACGAAAGCCAAAGGGTGAAAATTAATTGGGTTCTTATTGCTAATTCTTTAGTTTTCTATGTTGTGTCATGTGTACTATTGTTTGTCTGTTTGTCTTTTTCGTTTTTAACCCTGGCTTTGTTAGTTTATTTTCGATTTATGAGTTTGACTGTCCCTCTGGGATCCTTTGTCCCTCTTTTATCGTTACAAACAAATTGCATTTAAATTGAATATCATAGTAACCTTTTTTTCTAATTGCTCGGTCTTTAGTTTTGTAAATTGTTGTATGTCTTATGATGTTATTTGTTCATTGCATTGTCAGTTCGTTCTGAACCTTTGATTTTGAATTTTCCTTTGGTATCGCATGTCTCTTTTTCACCAAGTACTTCATCCTATAAACTGAATGTTTTGGGTTTTGCGTTTATTATCAAGGTTAACTCAGAATGACTTTTAGAAACATGCTGTCAAATTCATCATTTTGGATCTACTTATACGCTTATAAGGTTCCCATAATTTTCAATTACAAACTCATATTTACATTTAAGGTACTGGAAAGACCTACACAGGTATCAAGCTGGTTTACCTGTTTAATCAAATCAACCTAAAATGGCAGGAGATGGGCCATGAAATGAAACAGATTATTTTCTGTGGTCCATCAAACAAATCAGTAGACCTGGTGGCAAGTAAGTGGTTTTAGTTCACCTGGCCCAACGAATCAAGTGAGCTATTCTCATTGTCGTCGTCGTCTGTTAACTTTTACAAAACACTTTTCCGCTAAAATTAGGTTGAAATCTATCTGCCCTGAAATATTCAGACGAATCAGAAAACACGTTGTTGGGTTGCTGCCCCTCAATTGGTATTTGTAGGGAATTTTTGCAGTTTTTGGTAATTATCTTGTATATTATTATAGATAAAAATAAACAGCAATAATGTTCAACACAGTAAGATCTACAAATAAATCAACATGACCAAAATGGTCAATTGACCCCTAAGGAGTTATGGCCCTTTAAAGTAAATTTTTAACAATTTATCGACATTTATTGTAATCTTTTACAAGAAAATTCTTCTCTGAAACCACTGGGACAAAGGCCACAATCTTCATCAGGGTATGGAGTTTATAAATGTGTCCTATGACCACGCTTGCCAACCAACATGGCCGATATGGCTAAAAGTAGAACATAGGGGATAAATGCTGATTTTAGCTTATATCTCTGAAACTAAAGCAAAAGTATTATTGTTCAAATATTTTATGCATCAATTGTAAACAGAAATTTTGTCAGGTGAGCGACACATGCTCCTTGGAGCCACTAGTTTTCGTAAACAAATATTACAAACTGACACCATTAAGCAATTTCTAAAGTCAAGTCTCCCAAAATAGATAAATGATATTTATATACAGAGTATTTCAACAAAAGTTGTTTGTCTTTCGCTTTTGATATCTAAATACATCTAAATTTTTAGGGTGGATGAAGAGAAGGTTAGGCGATAACTGTCCCCAAATGGTTCGATGGTATGGGAGTTCTATTGAGGATCAGGAATTTCCTATTCCTGGAAAAACGCCTCCAAATACACGTGGAGAAAGAGCAAAGGCTGACGAAAATTTGCGTGGAGTATCCATGCATATATTAATTAGGCAGCTGGGAAAACCTTACCAGGAAGAGATTTCTGCTTATGACAGGCAGTTTAAACAACATCCAGATGGAGTTGATTATAAAGTTGTAACAAAGTACAGAAGCATTATCTCTAAAGCTGTTATTGAAGAGGTCAAGCGATATGACGTTGTATTTTGTACCACTGCTATGGCAACAAATCCTAAACTGCTGAAAGGAACAAGGGGTAGGATTTTTCAAATTATCATTGACGAATGTGGAATGTGTACCGAACCCGAAAGTATAACCTCCATTATAGCAACAAGAGCTGAACAAGTAGTACTTATTGGTGATCACAGACAACTACGACCAATTGTTAAATCTACCTACGCCGCCAAACTAGGATTAGAAAAGTCTTTGTTTGAAAGATATGCCAATAAAGCAACTCTTTTGACTTCACAGTACAGAATGGTATGTATCATATCAATAATCCCTTATAACCATTTAGAACCACATTATGTGTTATAATCAAAATAAAATATTAGCCAATGCTTACTTGAACTTTTCTAAAGAAAACTGCTAATTCTTAAATATTTAACATATTTGGGTTTAGCTTTTAAATCCCTCGGTATTTCAAACATTAGTTGCATTCTTTCAGTGTCATTTCAAATAAACTAAAGTTAATAACAATATGTATTTCGATCATCTCAACAGTATATTTGGACGTCTGTGCTTTATCTACAATATATCAAAAATCCAAGTGATTTTATTCTATTTATAGAATCCTGAAATATGTGCATTTGCTTCGCATCAGTTTTATAACAATAGATTAAAAACAAAGCCGTCATGTACATGGATGACCAATATTCCATTGAGATCTTGGATAAATAAAAATATTCCCGTAATCTTCTGCAATGTTGCGGGAAAGGAGGATTATCTTCCTTTTGACACAGATGAAGGAAATGAACAGTCCTGCTCTAACCAAGAAGAAGTGGAACATGTGGTATGTCAATTATTAAAGTATGTTTGAAAAAGTCTTCTAATTACCACTGAATGAACTATAAGTTATTGAACTGATTATGCATATATTTGCATGGCTAAGGTGTACAAAAAAAGGTAAATTTTATTTCAGAAGGATTAAGTAAAGTAAGGATTGAGTAAGGATTATGTAAAGCCTGTTGTTGTATTTGCTCCTGAACTTTCATATATAAGACTTATAAAAGGTCTGGCTTCTAGCAGATGAGATAAACGTTATTCTTGATTTTCTCATTGATATCGGTTTCATACCAGTATACGGTTTGGGTTTTGATCATTGATCGAGTCTACACGATGACCTGTAATTGTTAACTTCTACGTCATTTGGTTTCTGGTGCAGTTTTCACGCTTTTGCTATAACCAGATCTTCTTATTTTCATAGTATAGTGATATCATTACCACTGTGTCGTTACCGCTGCTCCACTGCGAGAGAGTAGAATCCTTCTAATATTCTTTGAATCATAATATACATGGTTCGTGTCAAAGATGACAAACACTATGGTTCAATCTTCGTAACCATAATTTTGTCTGATTTTCATCGAGTTCGACATCATTGAATGAGACTTAACGTATTGAAATTGCCCTGAGCTACACTGATGATACCACTAGTGCTAAACAACAATCTATCGCTTACGGGGCACCTGAGATAATTTTAAGTTTAAGTTTTAAGTAGGGGTTGTGTCTTTCAGTCTTTAGAGTTGTATGTTTGGTCTTTTTGTCGTATTTCGGCTGTTGTCATGTCGTTGTCAACTTTCAATTTTTATCTTCGTATCTTTTGCAATTATTTTAAGTATAAAGTATGTGCTTTTCCAATATTTTTCAATGAGGCAGTATTATATTTTGAACACCTCTTACAAAAACATTCAACAAATAAACTCATCATAAATACCAGGACTAAATTTTGTATATACGCCAGACGCGCGTTTCGTCTACAAAAGACTCATCAGTGACGCTCGAATCAAAAAAAGTTAAAAAGGCCAAATAAAGTACGAAGTTGAAGAGCATTGAGGACCAAAATTCCTAAAAGACAACAAACAAACAAACAAACGCAAACATTTTTAAATTTAAGAATATTTTGAAAAGTGTATAATCACAAAAAAAAAAACTCCGTGGAAAATTAAAAAAGGAAAATCTCTAGTCTAATGACAAAATCAACAGCTCAAACGTATGAATAACAACTGCCATATTCCTGACTTGGTACAGTCATTTTCTTATGTAACAAATGGTGGATTTAACCTGGTTTTATAGCTAGCGAAACCTCTCACTTACTTTCCTTTACGTACACTTTACCAATCTTTGTTTATCACAAGAGAAAATTTCGAGTTTCTTTTCGTTTCCTAATGCATTTGTCCCGTAAACGTTAGTATTGGGGCCATTTTGTTTTGGTATGGTTATCTGTCCATTCAGCCATCTGTTTTATCAGGAAAAGATAAGAGATTTCGAACTGAGCAGATTATCGTCTCAACTTGAAATAGTTTAAATATACACAAAGTTGAGAACGTTTTAAAATACATACCAAAATCAGGCGTTTGGTTCAGACTATACAGTTCTTTCAACATTAAATCGTAATACTGCGAGTACTCTTTTACCACAAAGACTTCTAAGACTTCTAAGAGACATATATGTATGTACACAGTTGTACTAAACACCATTATGACCAACTTCCGTTAAAAGAAGTACAACAACAAAATACCAATTTTCAAGGTAAATTAAAATGAGAGGAAGTATATTAAACCTGACTCAATTCAATCAACGATATCCTGACTTGGAACAGTTACTTTCCTATTTTCTCGTTTCTCATTTTATATAGATTAAACCGTTTGTTTTCCTATTTGAATGGTTTTGCACTAGTCAAAATTAAAATCACAAAAATACCGAACTCAGAGGAAAGTCCAATCGGAAAGTCCATAATCACATGGCAAAATCAAATGACAAGACACATCAAAAACGAATGGACAAGAACTTTATGGATCTTTATACCTTGCTGTTCGGTGTGAGTCGTTTTGTGACTTGGATGGAGAGTTGTCTAGTTGGCACTCATACTACATTATCTATATATTAGGTTAATGTTAGAGTAGTTTTGAAGGAACCGATTTAAAAGAAAAGTACAAACCTGGCAATACAGATATAGAATAATTTTGTTTTGAAAAGGTAAAGATCTTTAAACATCTGGTTGATGAAGAATTGATAGATCCAGAATACATCAACATCATGAGTCAATATAATGCCCAGTGTACAGCTATCAGGAAGGCACTAAATGCAGAAAAGTTTATAAAGTTCAACGTGAATACAGTTGTAGCCAGTCAAGGTTTGTCAATAACTTTTATTATAACAGAATATGGACGTGTTTTTCGAGACATGTAGAGTTCAATGATCATTTAATACATGTATCTGTAATTTCAAAATGAGATATAATTGATGTCTATCAATGAACCAAAAAGTAAAATCACAAAAATACTGAATACCGAGGAAAATTCAAATTCGAAAGTCCCTAATCAAATTGCCAATCAAATGATAAAGCACATCAAACGAATGGCTAACTTAAGGCAGCAGTAGTATACCGCTGTTTCGAAGTCATAAATAGATTGTGAAAAAAAATCTGTGTTACAAACTGCAACTGAGGGAAACACATCAAATATAAGAGGAGAACTACGACACAACAGAAACACAACATTAAAATGTAACACACAAATAAACAAACTATAATATAACAATGGCCATTTTCCTGACTTGGTACAGGACATTTTAGGAAAGAAATGGTAGTTGAACCTGGTTTTGTGGCATGCCAAACCTCCCACTTTTGTGGCAATGTTAAATATAAATTAAAATGACATTATTACATGACAGGACTACAATACAAATAAATGGGAGAACATATAGGACAGAGAATACGCTAGACGCGCGGTTCGTCCACACAAGACTAACCAATGACGCTCAGATGAAAAAAGTTCGAAAGCCGAAAACAAGTACAAAGTTGAAGAGCAATAAGGACCAAACGTACCAAAAAGTTGTGCCTAATACGGCTAAGGTTTTCTGCCTGGGATAAGAACATCCTTATTATTTAGAGTAATTCATACTTTTACAAACAGTTAACTTTGATAACATGACTATATAATAGATATACATGATAAACCGAAGTAGTGAATAACTACAGAATAGGAACAGCACATAAAAATTTACAGCCGAGTTAGCCAAAGCGTTAAACGCACAAAGTGACGTCACATTTAAATTTCTAAAAATACTAACAAATGACTTGGTACAGGCATTTTCTTCCTATCATGATTTACTTTGGTAGTGGGTTGCTGCTCGCAATGAAGCTTTTAAACCAAGAGTTCCAAGCTGTGAAGTTGAAATCATCCCTTCGTAAATTTTACGGACGCCCTCACGAGTTGGTTTACCGTTATGGAATAACCGTTTTTACCCTTTAATTTTCACGAATGTGACCTACCGAATTAGACTTTTTACCGGATTTGTACTAACATAAGTATTACGACAGTTGCCACATGTGGAGCAGGATCTGCTTACCCTTCCAGGGCATATGGTATCACCCCCAGTTTTTGGTGGGGTTCGTGTTGCTAAGTCTTTAGTTTTCTATGTTGTGTCTTGTGTACTGTCTGTTTGTCTTTTCCTTTTGTTTTTTAGCCATGGCGTTGTCAGTTTATATTCAATCTATCAGTTTGACTTTCCCTCTGGTATCTTTCGCACCTCTTAAATAAAGTTAGGAACCGACAAAATATTTCGCCTCTCTTTAAAAAGAAGTTTGATGTTATTACTAAATATAACTTTGCATTAGTACCAATAAAATACTGATGGAATGTTTGCTGTTGTCGAAATAACTGTTCAGGAGTTTTACCGCTTGAATTATGTTGCAAGAAGAAAGGGAATGGTTGAAATGACAACTTAAGAACTAAATACACCTGTTGTGCTTTCTTTCTTTATTTTGTGACGTTTTAAGAGAGTTTGTTGGCTGAGGTTTTGAATGTGTTCGTATGATGAAAATGAGCAGTCATTTCGCATTCCTTTTATTTATTGGGTTGTGTTCATCCATATGGAAGGCCTAGGTTTAATTTTCTGTAAAAGAATTAATGATTGGTATCTCTTAATATTATGCTGATATATATGTAGGTGGTGAATGGGACTATGTTATCATGAGCCTGGTACGATCTTTACCACATTATAGAATAGAACCAAAACCTACGTTGGGCTGGTGCAAACAGAACCTTGGTTTTATCACTGACGAACATCAAACAAATGTGGCATTGACAAGAGCACGTAAAGGGCTAATAGTTGTAGGTAAGTTGACAGGATATTTGTCTTAAATATAAATAATCAAAACTAGTAAAAACAAATGAAAAATGATAAGATAGAAATGTCCGGTTCTTCTAGTCAGTACTGCTGAAAATGTTCAATGCTAATATTGTATATTTGTAGACAAAACCCCTAGAAAAACCCATATGATATCTAATGAAATTATTTTAAAGTATCGATAAATATCCAAACAAAAATATGGGTCATGTTCATCCATATGGCCAAACAAAAATATGGGTCATGTTCATCCATATGGCATAGTCAAAATAGGAATTATCTATCGTCAGAATGTACAACAAAGTGAAAAAAAACAAAATGAAATTAAAAGACTTGAAATGGAACATGAAACGAACTATTTACTGACAAAGGTAGATCTCTGAACACACGCCATCCATTCTAATAAAAAGCCATACTTTCTATATGATAAGGTGACTAAGGAATATATCTGGGACAAGGTTTTCCCCATATTCGAATCCTCCTAAGGTGTTTTTCAGTATCAAGACTTGATATATATATACACATATATATACTATTTACTGACAAAGAAACGTTTAATGCATATAAAAAAACTTTTATTTATTTTGAAAAAGAGGGGCTCGTTTCATTAACTACTACACAAGGCCAATTTTCAATCTTCCAATCCAGTTTTCAAATATTTTTTTTGTCAGTAAATAGTATATATATGTGTAAATATTTCTTTGTCAGTAAATAGTATATTATGTGTATATAAAAATAAATATATATATATATATATGTGTGTATTATAGGACATAAGGAGTTGTTAACGTGTAATGAGGTATGGGGAAATTTTATAAACCATTATGGCAGACGGGGCTGTGTGGTTGATAAAGAAGAATTTCCACCACAACCAGTTCCAAAAAGGAAAAAGAAGAAGTCAAAGAATAGAGGAAAGAAAACGTTTGAAGAACAAACCGAAAATCTTGAGCAGGTCAATAATGGCCATGAAGAATCCTGAATGATTAATAAGAAGCCTCTAAATACGCGTCGTATAGTATGCTTTCAATTCAGATGGTTACATAATCTTTCAAATCCATTCTCTATCTACTATAATTACAGTTATGAAATTAGTTTTATATACACAAATTTGGAGATGTGAAATTGTTGTCAATGAGACAACTATCCATCAATTAGCAAAGACAAGGATGGAAACATCAACTTGTCACTGTATAACATTCATGAATAAGCAGAACTGATACCGTTTAGTAAATATAAAAATATAAAGATGTGGTACGATTGCCAATGAACAATCTCCGAAACCAAAAAGATTGTTATTTAGGCGTCTTTGAACAGGTAAAAATATTTTTGGGGAGATCTTTCAGGTTTCTGAAATTGAAAAACCCAATCACAGTTTCACACATATATATTTTAAATCAAATCCACTTTATCTTAGATAAAATATTTACTCATAACTTAATCTAGCAAGGGTACAATAGACTGAGATAACGACATAATTTCTGAAGTAGCAAATTAGAACTAATGAGGTGTGTATGTAAATAAAAATATGTTTCGTCGTCTGAGAGAACATTGTGTTACTGTATTGTATGTTCTTCGTAGACAATTTGTGTATTATAAGTTGATTGGAACGTTAAATAGTTATTGTGATAATCATATGTGAAGTTAGGCTTGACGACTTTTAATATTTCATATCCGTGTTGTATTTGATAAAACTATTTGCGAAGGAATTTTAAATTGTTATAAGCGGATGATATGTATGAGGAACACAATAAAAATAACTTGAAAGATGATTTTATAATATCTATTGAACTTATGACTGTATGATTAACATGTATAATTATTTCCATAGTGTTATACACTTTTATAAAAAAAATATAAGCCTGGTACCTTTGATAACTATTATTCTTCCTATTTTTATTGTACGACTTAATGCAAAACACAACTTTCTCTGAAGTTTTAGTCTGTTCGAACAAAGATTATCTTCCCATAGAATATCTTACCATATTTCAAAACAATTAATACTATTTGAAAGGTTTTTTTACTAGTAATTTTGAGACTTCTTTTGGCGAATATGTATATGTTAACAAAATTATTTAAATCATATGTAAATAAAAATATTTGACCTTAAACGAGGGGAAGTGGGGCATCATCAATAGGAAAATTTAAAGTTAAATAGCAAAAATATTTTTTATAATCAATATGAAAAGAAAAGTTGTTTAAATTCATCTTTATATGATGAACATTAATACAACTTAGTCCTTTGATAAAATGTTTTTGTCGAACATTTAATTAGAATTCTATACGTATATATCAACCAACATCGTCTTCACAACATACTTAATTACATGATGATACAGAATTATTTGTAAACGATTAGTTTAGTGCGAATACGAATACTTTATTTCTCAGTGCAATATACTGATTTGCTTTCTCTTTTTTTTAATCACAAAATGCATTTTTCTTTATATCTTATTCAAAAACATGTATATAATTAACAAAATATTGAAAACACTTTCAACAATTATATTGCAATTATGATATTCTGATCATAACTGATGTTTTATTATATTAAAAACTGTGATATGCACTTTGACTTGGATAGACAATTATCAAGTTAAGAATTCTATAGTTGTAGATATTTCTAATCAGAATAAGTTGAATATGTTTGTTCTTGTTGTAATATATAAGTATTTATGTTTTGCATATAAATTAAAAACTGTGATTTGCATCAATGATTTTTGTTCATGAAAGTGTGTTATTTGTGGGTCTTTATTTCTGTGAAAAATGTTGACATTGTGAATTTAACGTATAGAATTCAACATGAATCTGCTTAAATTATTGAGATACTATACATGCTATGATTAATATTTATTTTGTTTTATATTGAAGAGATAGAAAAATCCTTAAATAAAACCATCAAATCTGAAAAAGAATATGTACTTGAAGAAGTAAAGCAAAGTTCTTTATTAAGATTTTCTGTACGGTAATGAATCAATCAAATCACGTCATATACTTAAATACTAGATAATTGGTTAATGATACTTCAGGGTTACGTTACTGATATTTGAATTAAACAAGTATCAACCAGTACTATATTTGACCAAATATCGATCTCATAGATGATTTTTTTTAACTCTAAGAAGATGCAGTGCAATCTTGTTATTGATTTTTCTATTTTTCCAAACTGTTATTATTTATATGTGTGTCTTTCTTTTAAAACATTATGTCTTTCATTAAATTATTATGTCTTTCATTTATTTTATTTTCAAATAAAATCATATATGAGTTTTCAATACTGTGTTTATATTCTTTTAAAGTAACACTATCACATGTATCATATTAAAAACCCCGTGAATATAAATTCAGATAAGCTGTAAATATTGAAAAAGAAGATTCAGCTAGAACTCTCAATAATACATTTACACTATTGTCAAACTTGAGGATACGAGAAAAGAGTATGTATCTAACGAGAAAGGTAAATATGCTAGAGATACTTACTGAAGGTGTGATGAGATGATTGAAGCTGTTAATTTTCTCCTTGATAATATTTATGTACGTTTCGGCAACAAAGTTTATCGACAGGTTGTGGGTATCGCTATGGGCAATAATTGCGCCCCTTTAATAGCAGACTTACTTTTGTACTGTTATGAATCACAGTTTATGACCAAAATCAGTAAAGACCCGTCGAAATTGCATTTAATAGATAAATTCAACAACACTTACCGTTATCTTGATGATATTTTTTCGTTAAATAATCAAGAATTTTTTCAATATACTGCCGAAATTTACCTAAAGGAACTTACTTTAAATAAATCTAATTTAAATGGTAATAAATGTCCTTTCCTAAATTTAGATATTTCGGTCTTGAACGGAAAACCCCACACTAAAATTTACGACTAAAGGGACGATTTTTCGTTCCCTATTGGTAAATTTCTATTTTTATATGTACCTTTGCCACCATCTTACTGTTTATATTTCACAGCTCGTTCGCTATGCCCGTGTCTGTTGTGACGTTTTTGATTTTAACGAACGTAATCTATGTATTACTGTTAAATTATTAAGCCAGGGATTTCGTTACCATAAATTACTTAAAACCTTTATTAAATTTTTCCATAGATATAAAGATATAGTTTTGAAGTTTAGTTATACCCGTAGAAAACTTATTTCTAACGGGATAGCAAATCCTCATTTCTACGGAAATGTTGTTAACCGTGCCGGAAAATTTAGAAACTATTCTGGTTAACTTGTCGATCCTTTAATTAAACTTATTCTAAAATGGTTACCAATTCAACACTGTAATAAGATCATTGAATATTTTTGTTATTGGTATAAATATTGATTTTGTAATCAGTAAGTTACAAGCAAACTAAATATTACTTGTATGTTATATACATATACATATTTATGGATCTACAATCTGTCGATACCTGTATCTTGGCATTGCACAAGGTCATGTTTTTCTCTGACTGTTTATGACGTCTCTACACGAAATCCATTGGATGTTGGATGCATACGTATTGATAATTTAGTCTCCGATGCATGATTTTTTATTAGTTGCTAGAGGCTTTGAACTAGCTATCAGTTAACTACGATTACTCTCAGACTTGTACATAGTGTCTTTTTGTTGTTGGGATGTACAAGTACCCGTCCACGTTCACTTGTATGTTTGTCAAACTAATGAGTTAAGCTTTTTTCAACTGATTTTTATACTAGTTCGTTCTTATGTTGTATTGTTATACCACTGTCCCAGGTTAGGGGGATGGTGGGGATCCCGCTAACATGTTTAAACCCGTCACATTCTGTATGTATGTGGCTGTCCAAGTCAGGAGCCTGTAATCAGTGGTTGTCGTTTGTTTATGTGTTAAACATATTTGTTTTTCGTTCATTTTTAGCTCACCTGGTCCAAAGGGCCAAGTGAGTTTTTCTCATCACTTGGCGTCCGGCGTCCGGCGTAGGGCGTCTTCGTCGTCCGTCGTCGTTAACTTTTACAAAAATCTTCTCTTTTGAAACCACTGGGACAAATTTAACCAAACTTGGCAACAATCATCATTGGGGTATCTTGTTTAAAAAATGTGTCCGGTGAACCGGCCAATCAACCAAGATGGCCGACAACTGCTGGTTTGGTTGCTGCCCCTGAATTGGTAATTTTAAAGAAATTTGGCCGTTTTTGGTTATTATCTTGAATATTATTATAGATAGAGATACACTGTAACAGCAATAATGTTCCGCAAAGTACGATCTACAAATATAACAACATGACCAAAATTGACAGTTGACCCCTTAATGAGTTATTGCCTTTTTTAGTATTTTTTTACCAATTTTTCATAAATTTTTGTAATCTTTTACAAAAATCTTCTCCTCTGAAACTATGTGACCAATTTAACCAAACTTAGCCACAAACATAATTAGGGTATATAGTTTGAAAAATGTGTGCGGTGACCCAGCCAACCAACCAAGATGGCCGCCATGGCTAAAAATAGAACATAGGGAGAAATGCAGATTTTGGCTTATAACTCTTAAACTAAAGCATTTAGAGCAAATCTGTTAAGGAGTTCAATTGTTTATCAAGTCAATATCTATTAGCTGTGAAAGATGAATTGGACAACTGGTTGTTGGGTTTCTGCCCCCAATTGGTAGTTTTTAAAGATTTTTTGTCGTTTTGGGTTATTATCTTTGAATACTGTTATAGATAAGGATAAACTGCAAACAGCAATAATGTTCAGTACAGTGGAGATCTACAAATAAATCAACATGACCAAAATGGTCAGTTGACTCCTTAAGGAGTTATTGCCCTTTAAAGGCAATATTTAACAATTTTAATAAATTTTGTAAATTTTGTAAATTTTTACAAAATATTTTCCTCTGTAAGTAAAGGGCCAAGTTTATTATAGATAGAGAACATTGTAAGTAGCAAGAATGTTCAGTAAGTAAGATCTACAAACACACCACCATCACCAAAACACAATTTTGTCATGAATCCATCTGTGTCCTTTGTTTAATATGCACATAGACCAAGGTGAGCGACACAGGCTATTAAGGGCATACGATACAGTTACAAGGGAAGTAATGACGTTGCTAACGTAAATTGTTATTTTCGCGACAAACTATGACTTACCGGGAAAAGATTCAGTTTTCGACTGATTTTTATCATTCAAACTTATTTAACTTGAAAACGAGTTCATGGACCCCTATTTTTTAAAACGACATTTTGTTTCATTTTGCAGGGAGATTATGTGAACCAAATTTTATAAAACTGTAAATAGTGCATTTTTTTTTAATGTTGATAAATATACAGCAAAAAAATATGTTTTTTCTCAATTCATGACCATTTGATAAATATGCGTTATTTCTGAATAAAAAATGCATAAATCTTTAGAATACTTATCAAATACAGAAATTACAAATTATTTAACAAAAAACAATTTGTGTTTATCTTTTAAAACAAAAAAAGTTATGGCTTTCTTTCGAAAGGGAAAATATGGCCAGAAATCCGAATTTTGAGCAAATATACAAAATTTCGACCTCATTTAACTCAAAAAGTAGCACATGAAGGTATATTTTTTATTACATATTTGATTTAATCAGGCAAAACACGCTATATGGAAATTTACATCAAACTGTAAATACAGGATCAAAACTGTATCGTATGCCCTTTTTACAGCTGACTTTGTGGTATGGACTTTGCTCATTGTTGAAGGCCATACGGTGACCTATAGTTGTTAATTTCTGTTTTATTTTGGTCTCTTATGGAGAGTTGTCTCATTGGCAATCATACCACATCTTCTTTTTTTTTTATGTATGTATGCTCTTTGGTAGAATTATTGTTTCTTTGACAAATTTACCATTTTCCCTCTCTATTGTATGCACAATTTTGCACTTAAAGTTTTTTTTTCGAATTATTGTTGAATTTGCAATCATATAACACCTTCTTATAAAATATCTATGATTTCACGCGTTTGGCTGTAGTGAACAAGATGAAAATTGCCTTGCTAATTTTTATTCAAAAATGATGTATGCATTCAAAATCATCATTTAGGTAAACTTGAGAACCAGGTACTAAGTACCATCACAGGTGCTATAGAATCATAATCAAAAGCATAGAGAAAATATCAAACATACCACTATTAAGTAAGAGATGTAAGTGCAAAGCCATGACACAGGCCTCAAAATATCAAGTGTTCACAAGTCAATGAAATAAATACCAGCTTGAAGCAACTCTTCTCAGGCAGGCTCAATAGGTCCAGCTGTACATTAGAGTCAAGAGCCTCATAAGAAAACACCATACATTTTTACAATGAATAACAAACCGAGTGAAGACAAACTTTGAAATGTCATCATTTAAAGTCTGAAACAGTACACTAGAGTGGATCCCTTCATACTGTGGAGTTTCAGGGTAATGAGCAAGCCGGCCGATAAGTTAGCAAATTATGGTGCTGAACAATAAAGAAGAAAATTAAGCCTGCAACACAGGATTAAGACTATCATCAAATCTCTGATCAATATCCTTCATCAAGACAGTTACCACCGGCTTACAAGATCTGAACTATCTACCATCTTAAGACGGATTGCAGGATACATCAGACTCAATCAACATCTATACAAAGTCATGAAAGTTTTTCCACCTCCAATTTATTTCTAAAATAATTTTGAAAACGAAATAACTATACATTTCTTTTAAAATAAAACGTTCAAAACGTTATACACATTCGCACAAGGAAGTCTCAGAACGCATTTAAGTCTATGGTTCAATGTAGGAGGTGTAATTAGGAAACGGTATGCTTCTTATGTATGCAAGTATATAATCCAAAAAATTACAAAAGTTCAACTATTTTAAAAGTATATATTGTCAAAAAATCAAAATCCTGACCACATGTACACCTTTATGTACATATATGTTCATACAACCAGCAAAGTGAAATCTTCCTTGTATTTGGACTGTAGAACGAGTTATCTGGAGCAGCACTATCAAGTGAGGATTTTTGTTTTGTTTTGTAACTGTATTGTAAGTATCATAAGGTAGAGGCAAATATTGTCTTAACGAACGGCAGGGAATCCTTGATTGATTAAATAGTTCTCTTACGTGAAGATAACTTCATATTTTTTGAGCGACTTGTTTTTTTTCTACTGAAATATGTTAAAACAAACTTATCAGATAAACAGTATGAGGTAAGGTTTCTTGCGTTCGAATTTCATTTATGCATGATTTTTTCCTATTGGGAACTCGAAGTTGATTTGCCTCGAAATGAAGATTGAAGTTCCCCACTTTGCTAAAACAAAAATTATGATACAAATGTACTAATAAAACATAATAATAATATGCATATCAATTCCTTTTCACGTAACATTGATTTGTCTTCAATTGTGCAGTGAGGTTGGAGATGTAAAAAAAATAATAATACTAGCAGTAACAATAAAAATGGAAAAATATGAATCATAATTAACCATGAACATTTTTGATTTTTCTGCAATTCAAGAATAAAAAGGAAAAAAATATTATAACTAGTTAATTAAAAACAAAATGTTCTAAATGATAAATTGTTGTTAAACTCACTTTTCTAAAATTACTGTTTCCAAAATAATTAGTATATTAAAATTGTTGTATTAAAGTATGATAATTTTAATTGTATAAAATTGTTACAGTATTGGTTGGATACAACTGAGAGGAAATTAATAAAATAACAGTTTAAAGTGGTTAGTATACTTGTGTTGACAAACTGCGGATAAAAGTTGAGATTTGTTAAAATTCAAGAAAAATACATTAAAGAAAAAAAATAATGTTTTACCGCCTTTGTTCCTTTCTCGGGGATGGTTACTATATCTGTAGATTAAGGTATGGTTTATTTCAAAGTTGAAAAGTCAGACAAATTATTACCTGCCAATGAAATTGATGGCCTATGGGGATTCTGTTTAACGACAACAATGATTCCGAAAAGATTCGAGTGCGCTTAAAAGGCAATAAGTTTCCAGATGTTTATATGAATAGAATTTGATTTAAATGTAATGTATCCAGATGGTCGGAAGGAAACTTAATCCCGCAGTTGAATATTTTGTCAAAACGAAATCTTTATAGCAGTGTGTCATTTCACTTAGTTTTAAATTAAGCTATGGTATTCAGCCCAACCACCACAACAAACAGAAAAAGGAAGAAAAAGACAATTCGAGGACACATGGCGTCAAATTTAATTATACGCTACGGTGGCCTATTGCTATAGCACTTTAAATGTTGTTGTTACTTGTTATTGAAAACAAATTAGCGAATTCGCGTGCAAGTCACGCGCCAGAACTGTGAGATTATAAACGGCAACATTTTTGTATTATTAGAAAGTATAATATTAACATAGGTCAACAATTAGAACACGTTTTTAAATTACGTTTTGTAATACATTAACAAGAGACTGTACAAAATGTTAATTAAAAATCTTGCCATTATTATGCATTATTATAGTTCTATTCATTTTTATGCAAGTTATAATCAGTTGTAAAGTAATATTCAAATAAAGCAGACTTTTACTGCGCATGTAATCTCGCATTTCAATGAGAAAAGATGATATCTTAAAAAGTGCACTGTTAAAATATCACATTTCAGATTTTTGATAAACATAGAATATATCAGAAATAAAAAAAAACATTTTTTTGTGAATCAACGTTGAAATATTTATCTACAAAACAAAAAGATTAAGCCGAACAAAATAATTAAGCCTGTCCCAGGGGCGGATCCCGGATTTAAGGTTAGGGAGGGGAGTAGCAAACTGAAATTTTCGCCGAGCGGAGCGAGTCAAAAAATATTTTGAGGCAAAAAAATCGAAATATTCTTTATTAAGCTGATTACAACCCATGATTTGCAAATTTTATGGGGGGGGGGGGGGGGGGGCACGACCGCCTCGCCCCGCCTGAATCCGCCACTGTGCAGCCCTCCTAGACTGGTACCAATTATTTCAAGATAGAACATTCATATAGACGCTACCAATTACATATTACTGCTAATCATATACAATTAATGTCAATAGCATTCCAATAAAATTGTCAGCAATTTCCAGGGAAACCTCTTCTTCCTCCAGTGTTTTCTATCATCTGCCACTTAAGATCAGTTAATTCTGATTCACGCAATTTCTGGCTTATTTCACAATTTGAGTGTGGATAAAACAGCAATTTATCTTGGTTAGTAAAGGCATCAATATTTACAAGTGATTGTCAGATCTTATCATCGATACACTGTCATCTGATAGATAAATACTAACTTATTTGTCACTCACGTGAATCGTTTATTAATCGATACAAATAACAATTAACTTAAACATCTTTAAGGTTAAAATGTATGTGATAAAACGTTCGCGATATTGATAATGCATGTACATAAACATGTATGCAGGAAAATATAAAACAAAAGCAACAACAACAGCAACTTCAACTCTATTACACCCAGATCCATATTTACTTGAAAAACGATACATGTAAAGAGACCTTTTGAAAGCATTTAACGAATAAATGCACAGACAAGATTTTTCCTCATTGATGAAGGCTATAATTGATTACATCCACTCCATTTGAACTTTAGCGAATAGTGGTCTCATTATCAATTATATCTCATCTCCTAAAATTATTTTTACCAGCAGGTACGCTGAAGGCCCAAAGAGGGGGTATGTATAGATACTTGAATACTTGAGTACTATACGAGTTATAATATGACCAGAGGGGGAGGGAAGTATGTATAGATACTTGAATACTTGAGTACTATAAGAGGGGGAGGGAAGTATGTATAGATACTTGAATACTTGAGTACTATACGAGGGGGAGGGAAGTATGTATAGATACTTGAATACTTGAGTACTATAAGAGGGGGAGGGAAGTATGTATAGATACTTGAATACTTGAGTACTATAAGAGGGGGAGGGAAGTATGTATAGATACTTGAATACTTGAGTACTATAAGAGGGGGAGGGAAGTATGTATAGATACTTGAATACTTGCAGTACTTGAGTATTATACGAGTTATAATATGACCAAAAGGGATATAACAGGGTCAACATCTTTTGGTCAACTTTGGCAGAGGGAAAAGAAACTTCAGTTTCTTAAACTTTTTCCAAATTTATCTACAGAAAAAATAAAAAAATGTTAATGGTTTAATGCTTGATATGGTCCGTTATTTATTATGTGAAATGGAACAGCAATGAAATATTATCCGTTCATAATTTAAACATGGATCAACCGTGGATTTCACTTGTAAATAAAATTTGGTAGAAACGAAAAACAAACTCTGCACAACCGTGGTCACGTACTCGCTTAGAAGGAGTTGTGAGTTCCGCTCTGTCTTGGTCAAACCCTAGTCTTAAAAATTGGTATAACTACTTCTCCGCTAAAAAATAAAATTAAAGACTCGTCAACTATGAGTAAGATTAATGTCTCCAGGTAGGTTGGCATGTCTTCCTGTGGACTGGACTGACTCATAGAAAATCCTGCTCAGTGTGTCAGAGATCCTTTTATCAACACGCAAACGTTTTGTTTTTCATGTAATATTTTTCACTGGACATTAAATTCGATTGAAAGCATAAATGAAAATTAGTCTATGCGGTTTGGGCTTTGCTCATTGTTGAAGGATGTAGGATTACCTATAGTTGTTAATTTCTGTGTCATTTTGGTCTCTTGTGGAGAGTTGTCGCATTGGCATTCATGCCACATCTTCTTTTTTTGTTATATTTACCGTGTTACTGTGTTGCATATGAATACCAGTTCAATCA
The DNA here is from genome assembly GCF_965363235.1 of Mytilus galloprovincialis. Taxonomy (NCBI): domain Eukaryota; kingdom Metazoa; phylum Mollusca; class Bivalvia; order Mytilida; family Mytilidae; genus Mytilus; species Mytilus galloprovincialis. Next base: position 9,624,576 of record NC_134838.1, read on the forward strand.
ATGTGCATAGCCCCAGATGCAAGAACCACTGAAAACGAAATGAAAAGTACTTAAACTAGACAACAGTTACCAACAGCATAATTTCAGTGAAAACAAAATTATTGTACCACCAAGAGCAGATTTATACCTTATTTTTAACGAAATAAGAAGTTATGTATAGGTATATTAAGTATATGAGGTGAAGTTAAGTATGTAAGTGTAATCTCGGTCCTCCTTTGTTCCCGCCGGGACATAAGTGTAACAGCAATCCATTGTGAAAAAACGATAACCAATTGTTATAAAAATTAACCAATCAGATCCGTGCTTCAGACAAAAACTTTTAAAGAAATTAAGAGAACAAGTTAATAACAGTCATTACCTTATTCTATGTCTGTGTAGTTTGTTTTTGTTTAACTTGTTGTTCAGCCTAAAAAGATGGGAAATTTCATAATAAAAATGACACTGAAAAAGTATGTTGTAACAATGATGACTGTTGTCTTATATGTATAACTTAAGTGTTAGAGCTCCATTTCTATTTTGAAATATTTACTTAATCTTATAAATGTATATAATGTCTAAATACCAATCGATCAAATGATACAGATGATAGACACAACTTTTGATTATAACAACTCCGCAGTAAATATTGATGGAGAAAAATCCAATCCAAACACATCCAGACTTTAGTTAATATGTCAAATTGCTCATACATCCTAACAAACTGTGTTGATGAATCAATAATCTCTAAAACGCTTCGGAGGATTTTCCGAACTTTGAAAGTATAATGAATAATGATTTGCGTGTCTTTTCTTGATGCAGAGGCAAACATTATTAAAGTTACAGTATCTTTGATGACCCAATGGACCTCGAGGCATACACAAGACACTAATAATCTTTCACGATAGTTTTTCATCTTGGTTGTTTAACAATGTTTTTGACGGAAAGAAAATTGATTTCTATCTTAGATGGTATTTTGGCGTAAAACGTTTCTTCAAAGGACGTCTTTATGGAACTACCAGCAGCATTTTAAGTGGAAAATCTAATTGGCTCAATAAAATAGAGAAAATATTCTGTCGTTTTATATTAAGTTATTGTATTAAGTGACAAAATTGTTTGTCATGCGTGTACCTATTTGTCAGCTTAGAACTGAATGATAGATAGACACGTGTTTGTCATATAACCTTGTCCAACTGAACATTCTTACTTAATCGAAGTGTGATCATCTTAATTGGAAGTTTTACAAGAAATAAGAAATGTTTTGTTATGGGCGAACGGAACTCTTTTATACTCGTAGCTCTTTTTAAGAGTTTACAATTAATGATAATCGTTAGTTAACTACAAAAGAGATTGTCTACGACTTGACAAGTTATAACAAATAAATTATTACAATTTTATTTAATTTGTTTTCCCGCACTAAACTAATTTCATTCTATAGTTATCAATTAAATCAAGTAAAAATACGTTTAACGAAATGGGATGGGATATGCTTCTTAAAAAATACATAGATTCAGGCTACAAAAAGTCAAATCTGTTACCATACCACGTGTCTAAATCCCTTATACAGATTCTGTAAATTATATACCAATAACTTTCATGCATATCTTCACACCATCAAGAAGATATTATTTTGAAAAGGAGACAATGAACAAAAAGAACAACGGAATACTCGCACATTTACGTTTTATTAAATAGCACTAACTTAAGACCAAGTAATTTGGGTGTAAAAAATACTTCAAGTAACAGTAACACGTCATTCTTTGCATAACTTTTTTAAAACTTTTAAAACATTCAAAAGATTACGTGAGATGTGTTTTACGGGAGACGGATTTATAAACTGAAAAGTTTCAAACTTGTTTCTGAATCCCTTTGACTGCTATGTTAAGTTGTACTACTTAATTGTTATAATTTATTGAAATGACTACCAACGATAATAAAAATTTCCTATTAAAACACTTTCAAAGCTACATTCTGGTTTGACGAGTAAGGATTGGCGTACCGTCACTCCAAGTTGTAAATGTATTATAAATCGGTCCAACAATACTTAGTCATGTCCAACAAAGAGTTTGACCTCGCCTCTTGTGGTTAATGTTAAAGGACCCACTTACGTTCCCTCCTTTAATTGTGTAACTGTTTAAGCAACTCGAAATAAGTCAAAGACGAAAGAGCGTATATAATAGTCACTGCGATAAGATATTTAGTCTTTTCACAAACATTCAAGGGTTGACCACAGTGTTAATTCAAAAACTCATTAGCCTTATTCAAGAGGCTACCTTCAGATCCATTCAAGATTTTGTTAGCAATATTGTTAATTTTGCCTCACAAGCTACAACCCATAATAAAATCCTTTTTTCTTGCTTAGCGAAAATTTAACTAAGTAACTTCATACTTGCATATGAAAATAGAGTTTTAAAATAAAATGTTCAGATATAGTAAAGTAAGATAATTAGATGTAGCAAATCAGAATAAAATAGCAAACAATCAATACATTCATATACAAATATATACAGCAGTTTACAGTGTTTTGAACATAGTAAAACTATGTGACCTTTGTCCACAAATTTATTTGACAAAAAAAATAAAAAAAAAAAAAAAAATAAAGATGCAAATCACCTCAATCAACTTAATTTGTGACAAATGTTACACATAAAATGCTTGTGACATTTTCGGATTTTCGTGAACGTACTATATTCATTACTGGTAAATTGTTAAATCAGGGATTTCGTTACCAGAAATAACTTAAAACCTTTACTAAATTCTTCCATAGGTATAAAGATTATGTTTTGAATTTTGGTTGTACCTGGATAAAACTTATTTCAAACGGGATAGCACATCCTCTTTTTTACTGAGATGTTTTTCCCTGTCAAGAAATTAAAGCCCCAGTCACACTGACAAGTTTTATTACGTTTTTAAATGCTACGTTTCAACTACGTTTTGAATAAAAATGTCCCGTTATTTTGCAAGCTAGGTTTTACTAGGTTTGTGCTACGTTCTTTCCACCTTTTGCTGCGTATAAATACGTGAAGACCTACGTTTCCACCACGCATTGATACGTTTCGATATGTAGTTAGCACGTTTTGTTACGTTCAGCTAAGCTTTTATACGTATTGACTAGGTTTCTACTTCGTTTTAATTTCCGCTACAGCCCCAGTCACACACTGTCACGTACTTGTACTACGGTTTAAAATGCTACGTTTCAACTATGTTTTGAATAAAAATTTTCCGTTATTTTGAAAGCTATGTTTTACTAGGTTTGTGCTATACGTTCTTATCACGTTTTGCTACGTATAAATACGTGTAGACCCACGTTTCCACTACGCATTGAAACGTTTCGATACGTAGTTAGCACGTTTTGTTACGTTCCACTAAGCTTTTATACGTATTTACTAGGTTTCTACTTCGTTTCAATTTTCGCTACGTTTGTTGTTGAATTTTCGAAACATACGGGACAGGTCCCGTTTTGAACATAGGATCACTACGTTTCGATACGCTTCGTTACGTATATTCTCGTTTCGCTACGCATTCAAAACGTAGTGAAACGTAGCTCTTGAAACGTGACAGTGTGACTGGGGCTGAGGAACAATCTGGATAAACTAATCGATCCATTGAATAAACTTATCCGAAAATGTTACCTATTCAACACTGTAATTGTTTTTAATTGTATTTAATATTCATTATGTTATCAGTAAATCAAAATCAAACTGAATATTATTATTATATTCATAAGCACATTCATGGCATTACAATCTGTCTATACCTGTACTTTTACATTGTACAAGCTATTAAAAGGTCAAGTTTATCTCTGACTGTTTATGTATGGTGTCTTTCCGCTATTCCCATTATATGTTGCTAATTAAGTATTTTTTTTAGACGATTTTATTCTCTAGTTGTCCTTTGCTTTGAACTAGCTTTAAGTCTCTGTATGTACTCTCAGATCTGCACATAGTGTGTTTTTGTTGTTGGGATGACAAGTACCCGTCCACGTGCACTTTTTGGGATGGGTTTCTATTGGTATCCATTTAATGAATTAAACTTGGAAATCAAGCTGTGACATGCAAATTCAGCGAGAGCCATATAAAAATAACGATGTGATATGAATGCTATTGAGACAAATATCCACCTAAAGCCGAGACAGAAACAATTTCAATTCACCGTACAGTCTTCAACACTGACAAAAAGGCACGCCGTATAAAATGTGATTTTATCAAAAATTGTTGTATTGGGCTGCTTATCGAAGCAGATTTATGACTTGAAAATGTCCTTAGACGATTGTATGAGATACATTTGTGCAACATTGATTTATCAAACATTAGTTTAGAACACCAGTTTAGGTTGTCTATAGATAGCCCTTTATTTTCTGAATGCTTTTTTTCAAAGAAGCTAAAACAAAAAGCCATATTTTTAGCACTTTTGGTCGCAACATTTGGACCTTTACTGTAAAGTAACATTAGGATTTATAATAAAAAGTAAAGATTTATCCTTTTCCAGGAGAATTTGTTGTTCGGTATCTGTAAACCTATGACTACTTCAAGTGCTTATATTTACCATTACTCGTTTTTTTAGGAACAAATACGCTATTACTCTGTATTTATATGGCTTTCAAAAGCAGTTAGCTGTTAAATTTACTGATACATCGATTTGACTTTAATTCTCATATTTGATTAATAGATATACTTAAACGTATATTAATTACAAAAGTTCAATAAACACAATTAATAATGCATGGACTAGTTATAATATCTTAGCATTTTGTGTATATTTATACTAGACTCCATCTAATCGACCACCTATTTTCATTTGATCTGATGTAAAACTAAATAGAAAATATAAAAACACAAGAGATATTTCGTATAATGACGATTTTCCCAGGTCTGTTTGATTTCGTATGATCGATAATACTCACATTGTAAATGATAATTTTACTTGTATGAGAACGATTTTTTACCGAATCAGTAAACGAAATGGTTTTTTTTTCCGGTGGCTCCCTGGTTTAACTTTTAATGTTGACATTCTTATTTTCCTTAAGGGTTAAATTGAAGGTTGTATGAATACCGATTCATATGAGGTTATTGGCATACAATTTGGTCTCTTGTGAAGAGTTGTCTCATTGGCAATCATACCACTTTTTTTACAATTCATTAATGTACCATCGATGTTTTTGAACAACCAAATTGAACCAAACTGACTGCTTGTAGTGAAAATTACTCCAGTTTGCCTCTTATAGTGTATATACATAACACTTCCTGCACCTATACATGAAGAACACGAAGTTTTATCGAGCACCAATTTCATAGTTTTATTGTTGATATTCACCCCACGTCTACCAAGTTTTAGTGTAACTTTATTGATATACAAGAAATATTTTGGTTTTCCTAAACGGAAGATTATATAGACAGAAGAAGAAGTATGCATGTACTTAACAACACAATTATTTTCATTTACATGTGTATAATATGATGTATTTTTTTCAAAGTTTATGATTTTCTGAAATTGTTTAGCATTTTACAGCGGTACAATACTTAAATACTATTATTATTCATCGCATTTGTTATTTACTTTGTATTTACATTGTACCATAAAATACTATTATTATTCATCGCATTTGTTATTTACTTTGTATTTACATTGTACCATAGATCAAATTTATTCGTTCAGTGTATGTAAATTTATGTTTCTATGTTTTTTTTATTGAGTTAAGCCATTCCAATTGATATTTTATAGTGTGTCTTTATGTAGTGATGTTACACTATTGTTTCAGATAAGGGAGAAGGTTTTGTACCATTAAACCGTTTAAACCCGCTGCAATAGTTTGCACCTGTCCTAAGTCAGGAATCTGATGTTCGGCAGTTGTCGTTTGTCGATGTGTTTCATAAGTGTTTCTCGTTTCTCGTTTTTTATATAGATTAGACCGTTGGTTTTCCTGTTTGAATGGTTTTACACTGTACTTTGTTGAGGCCCTTTAAAGCTTGCTGTTCGGTGTGAGCCATGACTCCATGTTTAAGACCATACTTTGACCTATAATGGTTTACTTTTATAAATTGTGACTTGGATGATGAGTTGTCTCATTGGCACTCATACCACATCTTCATATATCTATTTATAGAAAATTATGACCATGAAATGAAAATAAAAGAATCAGGTAATACGATACCGAATCATATAATTACAGATAATTTCAAGAGAATGCTTTTCATAGAATACTTGCAAAAGTTTAAACTCTATATTTGAAAATAAGGAAATAACCGTTAAAATCATACAGTAACGAAGAACCCCACCCTCCAAAAAATATACCACACGGGCCAAATTCAGACTTTCATAAATCTTATTTACGGATAACAATAAGCAGAACATGAACTTTGGAATGGAAAAATAAAGGAGCCTCAGCTGGCCTTGTTAGTCTTGTATGTTTATTCATTTTTAGTTCATATATGTTTTGGAGTTTAGTGTGACGTTCATTATCACGGAACTAGAACATATTTTCTGGTACTATTATGCTTAGTATAATAGTCCTAGACATTTTATTTAGGGGAATTTTCTCGCTGTGTTCAAAGACCAATTGGTAGCCTGAGGCTTTTTTCTGTCCTTTGGTCGGGTTGCTGTGTCTTTGACACATTCCTCATATTCGTTTTCAATTTTATTGAAATTTTTCTTTAAATCTTATTCAAATGTAATGAATCATGCTCGGGGTTAGCATTTAAACTCTGTAATGTATGAAACAGTGGCACTTCGAATTCAAATAGGAAAAACAATTCATTAGTGACTTATGATACACTTATAATATTTTAAGTTTTAAATATTTACACTTATCTTTTTCAATTCTTATAGAAAAAGTAGTCGTTGTTTGGCGCTGTTTCCTAAAATCAAAATGCCGAACTATTTTATGAATTAATATTCATTTCATTTATAATAAAACTATTAATGATTTTTGTTGTTTTGTATTCATAATTATTATTATTTTAATAATACACATTAATTGGTAAATTGTAAAAAAATCTAAATAAGTTAAATATACTTTTCATTTTCATATTTTGCTATTATCTTCTACGACAACAATATGGATAGGGATTCGAACATTCTAGGTAAGATTTAATCCTAAAAAAAAATCACATGAATTCTCAATATTCCAAAAGGACAGTCATAAAAGTAAACCTCCGATATGTCTAGTACAGATCTTAGCACACCTATAACGAACAGGCCCAGTATTATATTAAATAAAATAATTCAGTAATAGCTAAACATATTAAATTCAATCATCAGACATTTATTTTTAATTTAAACATGCATTAAAAATACAAAAGATCAGCATCACTTATATATATATTATATATTTGATTAAAAGCAAAGTTATCTTATCAAGCTGCATGGTTTATGTATATAAAAATAATAAGATGTGGAGTCTAAGATGTGGCAGGATTGCCCAAGAGACAGCTCTTAAACAAAGGCCAAAAAGACGAAGAAGTCAGCAACTAAGGACACAATAAATTTAAAATTTTATCTAATTTAATTCCTAATTTTGATCAAGATGTTAGACGATTAAAATTAAAACTAAATAGATAATAGAATAAATACCCAAAATTATAATCAGATGTTGATGTGTTGTTTGAAGCAGCATAGTGGCATTACATGGTTCCATTTGAAAATAATAAGCAGCTTTTACACTAAAATTTAATATATTTTGATTTCACTTCTTTTTTCATGTTATAAATTCATAATAAAATGATACTTGTATATTAATTATAGAATAAATATTAAAAAAAGAAAAAGAAAAGAAACAAAGTTCTTACATCAAATTTCATCTTTATTTCTTACAATACATTTAAGTCACGCTTGATGAAATTGCTGTCTATGGATAACTTATTGTTATTCTTTCTTAACTATCTTTAACATCATATAAATCTTAATTATAACACATAGATAAAAAGGTGTCCAAAATTTCAGCTTTTTTCTTCTTGTAGACTTGTAGGAAATTACTTGCGTATTATAATTGAAACATCTGATAACTTACTTTTTGTACAATATAAACTGCAGCACTTTTTACACAAAAAAAAGTAGTCACATGCAAAATAATCAAACGTTTATATTTCTTCAAACCCAATAAAACCAGAGTTACTCGTCACATTAAATTTCGGTTGTTTTTGATAATACTATTTCGTGGATAAATTTTATACCTTTTTCCCATTATACGGAAGTTCACAATTTGTTCCTTGATAAGTGGCAGACGTTTCCGATGTTGGATTTGGAACGCTGGGAAGACGCGGTATGTCATGAATTCTTTGGTATGCGGCTGAGTATGGTTCGTAACGACTGGGTGATGTTGATTTCATATATGCAATCATTCTTCTCATTTCTTCAAGTGCATTTGCTTGCATAAGAATGTAATTTTTGGCTAGAAGAAGTGTGGCGATTTTAGAAAGTTTCCGAACAGACGGACTATGAGCATAGGGTATTACAGACCTCAAATCGTCTAGCGCATCATTCAAGTCATGCATTCTCCTTCTTTCTCGTGCGTTTACGTTCAACCTAATTGTTTTATGTGGACTTCCCCTCCTTGTCCTGATTTTGCCTTCAAAATCTTGCCCTTCTTCACTAGAATATTCGGTATTGTCTCTGATCAGATCTGAATTAAAGTTTTTATCAACACTGTCTGAACTGCTATTATCCTCAACGTCAATGTTAAATTCGTTATATCCACTTTCTAGTTCTCTAGTACTGTTGACAAAACTATGTTGGCCATGTGGAAAAGTTCCGGTAGGTATATCACAGTTGTAAGAATTCGATGTGTTGATCAATGGGTCAAATCGTTTTGAAAAATCGATCCCGTCCTGTGCATCAGATGTATTGTTTTTACTTTCTAAATCTTCGTTCATTTCACAAAACGCTAAAAACAAACCACAGAAAATAAAAAATAAAATGTTACTGCACTTTTGCTCCTCGCATTCAAAGCAGTCGGATCAATTACTTCTTAAAGTGACTTGTCATACAATCCACTTGCTCCTTGATTACACCAATTCCTTTAATCTATGATTTTAGCAAATCCAATTGGTCAATTACTTGTTTACGTAGCAAATCAGCACACTCGATACATAGTAATCTAAAATTTGATGAAAAAGAACTTCAAAGCATTATATCCAAATTTGACGCTACAGAAATCGATATTAGTTATATTTCGAAGGAAAATTACTCCAAACCAAAGTGACTTTTAAAAAAAAATATTATAAGATTATAAATGGAAAAAAATATTACTTTAAAAATATAATATTATTACTTATCAACATTATTTATAAAACATATTTATAGATATGAAGGTCTCTTTTAATTTTAAACACACATTAAACCTAAATTAGCATAAGCCTTTTAATTCCCCAATGTACCTTGTCACGGTTGTCGATTTTTGAAATGCAGCTAGACATGTGTTGTATCTTTTGAGGTTTGCGGCCCATTGAACAAACCTTGGGTGTTTTGTAAAGAAAAATGATAAGTTTACATGGTCGATCTGCTACGGGGAATTATTAAATAGCATTTCATTGGATGATAATTACTTGTGGTATAGTCACCAACTGGATTGAAACAAGTTCAAAATCGTGCTTCAATAATGAAACTGTATTTTGCATTGCAATAAAAATTCAATTAAATTTAGTTAATAGTATCCACGTTCTTTCATTTTTATGAACAAATCTGTCGTTTTCTTTTGAAGGGAAAATTACCTTCAATTATTATAAGTGATAAATTAACTTTGTCGAAACCTAATTATTAATCTTAATAAAAGAAGGAGGAGTAATGTTTTCAGTGCGACAATAAATTAGGAGAATCTTTTATTCTTATATAATATAATTAATACAAAAAGCAGTTTTGCCGATAACTAAGACACAGCAAATAAAAAGGGTAAAATTGTCCGTTACATCAACATATGGCCACACAGTAGGACATTTAGAAAATATTATAGTATTAATGAATGGGTGTTTTTATAATGGCCCTGTTATATGTCCAAGGTCTGTAATAATGGTCGAGGAAGTCTGTAATGGCCTGAGGCAACGCCGAGGGCCATTACAGACATCCGAGGCCATTATTACTGACCGAGGACATATAACAGAGCCGTTATAAAAACACCCATTTCTTAATACATTTATTAACCAACTGAATAAAAGTGTATGTGTTAATATACAAAATATCCAAGATATTAAGTTAACAGAAGATATGTGTTGAAAAACAGGATGAACAGTGATCCCTATATATGGTTCTTAATTAGTGTTGGTTGCTGGTTACTAAATTAAATAAAATACAAAAAAAGTATTTTACTTTTTACAAATTAATTTTATTAACTTTATTAAAAACCCTAACTGTGCTTTATACAGAAAAACCGGGCATTAATACAGGGCCATTACAGAAAAACAGGGCCATTACAGAAAAAAAAGGGCCATTACAGAAAAACAGGGCCATTACAGAAAAAACAGGGCCATTACAGGAAAAAACAGGGCCATTACAGAAAAACAGGGCCATTACAGAAAATATATAATTTTTAATAAACAGTCATTTTTGGCAATAATGTACTAAGTTGGTTAATAAATCAAATTATTAACCAACTTACTACAATATGTATAGAAATGCCCATGCTTTATAAAAGGAAAATTTCGACATCTGGTCATTATGAACGGAGAAATTGCTACAGCCAGTCATTACGAGATCTCAGTCATGCATTACGAAATCTCAGTCATGCATTACGAAACCACACCCGTGCATTACGAAATCACAGTCATGCATTATGAACAGTTGAAACGGGACATCGATTAAAACAAAATGTCGTTTATTTCTGTAAATAAGTGTGACATTTTTTTATTCTTTTTTAAACTTAATATCATAAAAATAAGTTTAATAAATGATGTTCATTAACATTGTTTTGTAACGACTTGAAACGGAAATATTTCACAGCCTTTTTCGAGAACGATTTTCGATTATTATCACTGTTTCATTTCCGTTGTTCAATCCTCAGAATGCAGACTTTACTGTCTGATTAATTCTTCCCAGCTACTTTTTATTTGCTAGATGAAATGAATTTTAATAGCATAAAATTAAGTACTTGGATGAGAAATCAGAAATTACATCTGACAGTCACAATGTTGACTAAAATTCCATGCGAAATTGAATGCGAAAAGACAAGTTGAAGTTCAGCTATGAAATTCCTGTATCTTCTTCACGGTAAGTTTTTTACTCTTTGTTTAATCGAAGAATAAAACCATTTAATAAAAATTTTATGAAACGGGCTTTTCTGTATTGGTCCTGTTGTAGTTTGTGGATAGCTGTATAATTTTGGATCCGAGACTCGAAGACTGTTCTTGAATGAAGTTGCCTTTATAGTTGGTTAATAAAAGTATCAATATATGGACTTTTTCATATTGGCCCTGTAACATGCCCTTGATATTAATAATGGCCTCGGACAGTTGTAATGGCCCTCGGCGTTGCCTCAGGGCCATTACAACCATCCTTGGCCATTATTAACACCTTGGGCATGTTACAGGGCCAATATGAAAAAGTCCATACATTAATACTATAGTAATAGAGAATATGAGGTACTCATTAATTCTACTACATTTTAAATCTTTTTACGGAGAGTGAGAAAGCAAAATAGCTTTATATACGTTAAACTACTGTCGCATGTGTGCTTTAAGGAATAACTCTATAATACTGCAAATTAAGATTAGTAATGCAGTTTTATTTTAATACTTAAAATGCATAGTAATATGTTATATAATTTGTGATGCAAGTTTGAATTATCAGTTTTGTATTTTTTAGTATAGCGCCATATTATAATATTCAAAATATCATGCACTTATTTTGTACTTATAATTTTTGTGATAGTTGAAACAAAATTCTTAAATGTGATTATTACTGAAAGAAGTGTTGTCGTAGAAGATAATAGCAAAAGTAGCTGTGTATAACTATTCCCATATTTTACCAGTGTTTCTATTTAACATCTTTACGAAAAGCTAATTTTAAAGAGAACATTTTCGTGAAGAGTTTTTATAAGACGTGTGCAGGCACCTTATGGCTCTTTGTTCGTCTTCTGAAACATTAATCACATTCTTGACACTTTACAAACATTGACATACCCCCACCAGTCTGTCACATCAACAGTACTTAAGGTGTAAAAACGGCTCGAGATCTTCAGATATTTTGTCAGTTACTTTAAATAAAAATGACAAATTTGAAAATGAACAAACGTACCATATGTCTCCTAGAGTATTTGCGGCCGTTCAGGAGCACATTAAAATTTTTCGAAATCTGAATAATAATAATATATTTCTTTTATGATAATTTCTGCATATTTAGTATTCTTTTCACCACCATCTATTTTTGGGTAAATACCTTCAAAATAACAAATATTATATGACAAAATTCTGTGAAACTTAGTCCGAGTTAATTTTATTTGTCGATTGTTTAAAGTTAAAACCCGCATTGTCAAACTTAACGTTGAAAAGTAATTTTTAATCAAGCCACTTTGATTGATAACCAGAAAACATTACATGGTTGATTTCATTGTATAATGAGAAACATTTTTCATTATTTTCTGTATAAAAGAACAAATTAAATTATTTGTGAATGCATCCTGCAATGAATCAAGTTATTTGGACGATCGAGGACATGACAGATGGCTTTAGAATAGTCATCTATTTGATTACATAGCGTTGCTAATTTTTTGGAATGAAGTAACATGTAACAGCCAGTTAATTAATATACGTTTTATGAATAGGAAAAAGTTAGCTTTATTTTGATGTAATTAAGAGTTATTTGCAGTTAATTCCAGAACTAAAAGACTGAATTGTATATGTAATTGATGAGAAAGAAAAAGTTGTACGGTTAGACGGTGAAGAAGAAGAAAACGGAAGACGTTTACTTATTTATCAGTAAAGAATTCAAAATTATGAATGGAAAGAAATTCCACAAGCTTTCCTTGTCTATCTATATGCAAGTAAAACATATCATCTTTGCTGTATACGATCAACATGAAGGAATACAGTACTAAAATAGAAATAGAAAAGTCAATATGTAAGGTTACTGTGTCTGGAGGAATTGCAGTCTTACCTTATTCATAAAATAACAAATTGTAGCAGTTGAAAATTGAAAAGATAAAAAAACAACCCAACTGAGTTGTTTAAGAAAGACTTAATTATTGCACACAAACCTACATACATCATGTGATTTACTTTTCCTAATTCATACAAGACCTCTTTTCACTATAATACAAACCTATACAGCTAAACAGACACACTTTTGTTGAAAACAGTTTGTTTAAATTATTCGTACCGATATTAATATCTTTCTTATTTGATATCTACTGCTGCGCTTATTCAACATAGTTATTTCGCTTCAAACACAGTTTTTGTATACTGAAGGACCTTTTATCTAATATTTAAAACTATTTTGTTTTGGATGATGCAGCGTAAAGTATTCATTAATCAATCAATCACTCGACAAAAAGTCAAAGACTTGCAGCTGGTATTTTACAGAGAAATTATGCTGAAAATCTGACCACAAGTAGCATACTAGATTAAAATTTGATAAACAAAACTGTAGCATAAAATGTAAGCAAAATGATACACAACGTCAGCACCAAATACCTATAACTCAAGACCATAAGTAGAAACTTCATGATTTACTATTAGGTCTTGTTACTATATACTCACGTGTATCTGAAACATGTAAAGAAAAAAAAAAAAAAACGAAAAATACTGGTTAATAATGAATTACAAAGATAATAACTTATTGAATGTTAACAAATAATCAAAACCTTCAAAGATATCTCAACTTTTGTATTTGCCAGATTGGAAATTGATGAATCGTTTTAATCTAGCCCAAAGCAGATGATAAGACAAGTTAAAATATCCGAAATCTAAACTTGAGAAGAATACAAAATAATGTTAATGTATATTAATTCATTCGAACAACGGAGATCTGTATTTGCAATATTGCATAAATTTAGCGATTATGAAGTTCAAAATGTATCCCGTACTTTAAAAACACACTTTCTTAAATTATTATCTTATTTCTCTGTCATATATAGTTTCCCATTTATTTTTATTGTAGTCCTGTCATGTAATGTTGTCATTTTAATGTTATATTTAACATTGTCATAAAAGCGGGAGGTTTGGCATGCCACACAACCAGGTTCATTTCTACAATTTTTTTTCTTAAAATGTCCTGTACCAAGTCAGGAAAATGGCCATTGTTATATTATAGTTCTTTTCTGTTTGTGTTACATTTTAATGTTGTGTTTCTGTTATTTCATAGTTCTCCTCTTGTATTTGATGCGGTTCTCTCAGTTTTAGTTTGTAACAAGGATTTGTTTTTTCTCAAACGATTTAAGAATTTCGAACAAGTCATATTACTGTTGCCTTTATTTATAACACAATTTATTCATCTTCTTTCGAGAAATTTCTTTTTATACGATTACATTTTTCCTTTAAAAATGTAAGATGTTTCAACATTTTTGATTTTACCGAAAACAATACACAGTGCTCTTTCTAATATAAGTGTTCTTTCTATAAAAAATATGAATTATTCACAACCTTATTGAACATTTAAAAAAGAATTGGTTATTTACTCGTATTCTAAATGATTCACCACTTTTGAAACTGATTGTGCTCTTCCCATACCAAACAAAAACAACTTGCCAGTAACCTTTTCACAAATCGACTTTGCGAAAAGGCTTACTTTCATATATTTTACTTTTTACGATACAGTAACTCAATTATTTGCACAAACTAATTATCAATGTTCAAAATGCAAACAATAGAAACTCAGATATATGATCTTTCTTTTAATTTAACAACTATCCCAGAATAAAGTTAACAAAAATGAAAAATCATCAGTCACGGTTCTACACAATTTACACTTAGATTTCAATACAAAACTCATGCTGATTATGACATAAACAAATCTTAAAAGTGAACATTGTCACAAAAACCAAGGAAGCGGGATTGTGGCTACGACAAAGTGAATATACAAATGAACGAGGTCATCTGTGTGAAACATTGATAATAAGACTTTATAAATACATTTCTTTTGAAATGCCTTTTCTTAATGATATTTTAACAAAGCTACATAATTCCTCATTGTAAAGTATGTGCGAAAATTGTATTGTAGTGGTCATATTTGATAATTTGTAGAATAATTGAAAATTTGTATTACAAGATCAGTATACTGCGGATTAATGTTAATGTTCTGTAGTAGTTTTGTGGCATTTGTTACAACAATTGCATCATTGAACTATTCTTGATTGATGTTAGCCATTGTTTGACTTATTGAAACGTTCAAATTTTTTTATGTGAATTGCTTTTATAGGCATTTTTGAAATTTTTCAAATCAAGTTACCACTGCGGTTTTGTACCAAAAAACATAATCTGATAAATAAACTCAACACAAATGCCATCTTGCAATTTTGTACGCCAAATATTGTTACAACTACAAAAGAATCATTCGTGAAGTTTGAATAACAAAAGTTAAAAGGGCAAAATAAGGTGCGAAATCATACTTTAAATTTGTTTAAACCTGTGTATTTACTTTTGACGTTAATTATTTATCCCTTATAATTCTTATTAACTATGTATTTGCATTCAGTTATCGCAGATCAAATTTATCGTTCATTGCGTGTTTATTTGCGTTTTTTGATTGAGTTAAGCCTTCCAATTGATTTTTTATAGTGTGTTTTTCTATATTGTGATGTTTTACTATTGTTTCAGAAAAGGGAGAAGGTTAAGTACCATTAAAACGTTCGATCCCGCTGCAAATGTTTGCACCTGTCCTAAGTCAGGAATCTGATGTACAGTAGTTGTCGTCTGTTTATGTAGTTCATTCGTGTTTCTCGTTTCTCGTTTTTATATAGATTAGACCGTTGGTTTTCTCGTTTGAATGGTTTTACACTAGTAATTTTTGGGGCCCTTTGTAGCTTGTTGTTCGGTGTGAGCCAAGGCTACATGTTGAAGGCCGTACCTATAATGGATTACTTTTATAAATTGTTATTTGAATTGAGAGTTGTCTCATTGGCACTCATACCACATCTTCATCCTCATTTTAGACTTTCAGAGAAATTTGTCAAAAAAAAGTGGAATGTCCCTAGTAGATAGACAGGGACAAATCGTACTTTGTAAAACAATCCACTTTTACTCAAGCAAAACGTTAAAAAAAAGCTGGCATTATCAAAATACTAGATTGTTTTGTTTTATTGGTAACTTATTTTTTAACGTTTGTGGATGTATTCTACAACAATCAGTCTGCAATCCTATTATGTATTACTTTATTATTTCTATGAAGTAGGATCTTCTCAGTGAAAACAAAAATTATTCTGATATTAATCTTCAACTTCACATTTCATTTAATAGTAAAATGTCCTTTTACTGAATAATTAACAGATTGGTGACGATGTTATCGGCATCTTTCCAAATAAATTTCATAACGTTAAGTCTGCCTTGTCTTGATTTGAATTTAAAATTGACGGTTATTAATATAAAGATCAAAACTTTTCAACAATCAGATGATTCTTATGTTCCAAGTGTAAACTGCTGTTTATGTGCAGCAAAAATCCACAGTGCCTGCATAGGGAATACATATATTCAAGGTTAAACTATGTTCCAAGTCCAGAGTTTTCTATATAAGCTAAAACCATTTAGAGTTTCTACCTACCAGGAAAAATATTGACTATATCAAAGTTAAAATCTTTGAAATTATAGGGTGCCTTCATGGTTTATAACTAATTCACAACAGTTTGGTTTTGCATATCTGTATAAGAAAATAGAGGTTGGCTGAAGACGATGAAATAGTAAGAGTTCAAGTTGTGAAGTTAAATAGTTATCAAAGGTACCAGGATTATAATTTAATGCGCAAGACTCGCGTTTCGTCTCACTCTTAAGACTCATCAGTGACGCTCAAATCAAAATAGTTTTTAAACCAAACAACTACAAAGTTGAAGAGCATTGATGACCCAAAATTCCAAAAAGTGCCAAACACAGCTTAGGTAATTTATACCTGGGATAAGAAAATCCTTGTACTTCGAAAAATTCATACTTTTGTATACAGGAAATTTATAAAGATGACCACATTATTGATGTTCATGTCAACACTGAAGTGCTGAATACTGGACTGATGATACTTTATATTTAAAAGCAGCAAATAAAGCAGGACTATAGCTCACTATGTGGTATGGGCTGTGCTCATTGTTGAAGGCCGTACGGTGACCTATAGTTGTTAATGTCTGTGTTATTTTGGTCTTTTGTGGATAGTTGTCTCATTGGCAATCATACCCCATCTTCATTTTTATACTATACATGTACCGTAGTTAAAACAAGGGGGTAAAAAGCAAGAGGTTGGTTTAAATTTAAAACTAAGTATTAAAACACTGATAAGCATAGCCATTAAAACAGATTTAGTTTAATAAAAAAATATAATAAATCTATATCAGCATCTGCATATAAAACATTTATCATTGTTAAAAAACTCTAAAAGTAAAAAGTAAATATTAAAACACTGAATAAGCATAGCCATTAAAACAGTTTCA
The DNA here is from genome assembly GCF_965363235.1 of Mytilus galloprovincialis. NCBI lineage: Eukaryota > Metazoa > Mollusca > Bivalvia > Mytilida > Mytilidae > Mytilus > Mytilus galloprovincialis. Next base: position 9,642,097 of record NC_134838.1, read on the forward strand.
GTTTTAAAAAAGATATAATAAATCTATATCAGCATCTGCATATAAAACATTTACTATTGTTAAAAAAAAAACCCATTAAAAGTAAAGGACTATGCGTCTTAACACCTATTCATACAAACTGTCAACCACATTACTGTTCTTGACAAATATATTACAATTAATGTACATTTAAAATTATGTTGAAAATTTCAAGGACTTTTGCTACGAATACGCTTCTTTTGGTTTGGCTTCCTTGCGGTGGTTGAAGTTTCATGAATTTTTAATTTTCCATCAGATGATTCCACAAAATTGTCTCTAGGTTTTCTTATATTCACAAACTTTCTGAAAATGCACATTTCGACGACCAAACCATTTCTGTTACTTGAAGTTTTTTTTTTTAGTCCACGGAGCCAACGCATAGAACTCGGACACTGATTATTTTGAAATAACGAAATATACGTTTTGATCAAGGACCATATCGTTCTTGATTCTTCTTAGTACTCTTGTTAATATTTACACACTTCAGAAGTATCATCGTACATATCCTCATTTATATCAAGGACAAAACAAGCAATAATTATTACTTTTTTTTCAGGAAAACATTTATTGTTATATAATATTATTATTTTATTCTACCGGTCACTTTTTCTTTTTTTCCCGGGTGCTTTTTTTCCCCGCGAGCGATCCCTGGCGGTTTTTCGTAGGACCGATTTCAAATGAAGTATTTCTAATACGGTTGTGTTTTTTTTACTCGTATATGGATTATTATATTAAGACAACAGTGTATTATTTACACAATCAAGCTCTTATTCTTTAAAGAATAATATGACTGTACTGGCCATTTTAATTCAAATATATATTTAAAACCAAACTAGCAATCTTAAGGGAGGCAATTAAACTCATCATAGATACCAGGACTAAATTTAGTATATACGGCAGACGCGCGTTTCGTCTACAAAAGACTCACCAGTGACGCTCGAATCCAAAAATGTTAAAAAGGCCAAACAAAGTACGAAGTTGAAGAGCATTGAGGACAAAAGTTCCTAAACGTTTTGCCAAATACAGCTAAGGTAATCTATGCCTGAGGTAGAAAAGCCTTAGTATTTCGAAAAATTCAAAAATTTGTAAACAGTAAATTTATAAATAAAAAATATCAATGACAATTTATGTCAGCACAAAAAGTGTTGACTACTGGGCTTGTGATACCCTCGGGGAAATAAATCTCCACCAGCAATGGCATCGACCCAGTGGTTGTAAATAAACTCATCATAGATACCAGGACTAAAATTAGTATATACGCAGGACGCGCGCTTCGTCTACGAAAGACTCACCAGTGACGCTCGAATCCAAAAAAGTTAAAAAGACCAAACAAAGTACGAAGTTGAAGAGCATTGAGGACCAAAATTTCTAAAAGTTTTGCCAAATACAGATAAGGTAATCTATGCCTGAGGTAGAAAAGCCTTAGTATTTCGAAAAATTCAAAAATTTGTAAACAGTAAATTTATATATATAACCATATCAATGACAATGCATGTCACCAAAAAAAGTGCTGACTACTGGGCTTGTGATACCCTCGGGAAATAAATCTCCACCAGCAGTGGCATCGGCCCAATGGCTGTAAATAAACTCATCATAGATACCAGGACTAAATTTATTATATACGACAGACGCGTGTTTCGTCTACAAAAGACTCACCAGTAACGCTCGAATCCAAAAAAGTTAAAAAGGCCAAACAAAGTACGAAGTTGAAGAGCATTGAGGACAAAATTTCTAAAAGTTTTGCCAAATACAGCTAAGGTAATCTATGCCTGAGGTAGAAAAGCCTTAGTATTTCGAAAAATTCAAAAATTTGTAAACAGTAAATTTATAAATATAACCATATCAATGACAATTCATGTCAGCACAAAAAAGTGCTGACTACTGGGCTTGTGATACCCTCGGGGAAATAAATCTCCACCAGCAGTGGCATCGACCCAGTGGTTGTAAATAAACTCATCATAAATACCAGGACTAAATTTCGTATATACGCCAGATGCGCGTTTCGTCTACCAAAGACTCACCAGTGACGCTCGAATCCAAAAAAAGTTAAAAAGGCCAAATATAATACGATCATAAATGACTTTTCATGAAATTTGAGGATTTAATGTATCAATTCCCAAAGTATATCCATAAATGAAAGATTAAACATTTTGTTTGAATAGTATCAAATTTGAACGTCTGTAAACTATTTGTTCCTTCATTTTCATTTTATATCTATAACCTACAAAAGGCTTATAGAAAAATTGTCGTTAACTATGCTTTTATTATATTGTTATCGATTTTGAAACTGCACTTCCTTTTGATTATACCGTGATATTTCAAGTTATGATTCTTATAAACATGTTGTTTTAGGATGGATTTATCTCAGACTGAGTGGTTATGTTTTTTTTTCTAAAAGAGAGGACCGAATTTCTCCGACATCCTTTTATTTACATAAAAGAATGTAGGTGATTCATCATCTTACCTCTTACTGCAAACACAGGCAAAAAAGATTTAATGTGACTTAAACAATAGATACTTTCGAAGAAATTGGTAAAATTACAGATAAAACAACTGTCCTTTTATCTAAAGATCAATGACTGCAAAAATAATTTCGATTAAGAGATGTGATACAGACATATCTTAAATTTAACTCATTTTTTGGTGTTGATCGTAAAAAGTAAAAAAAAAACAAAAATCAAAAATACCGAACACCAGGGAAATTCAAAACGGAAAACTCCTTCCCAACCGTCGACACAAAAAACTCAAACACATCAAATGAATGAAAATAACCGTCATATTTAATTTCCTGATTTGTTTCAGGCATTATTAAGAAACTAATTCCTTTGATCCTACAAAAACAAATGCCAACAATGACAACTTGCTAGATTTAAATGTGTTTTATGAATTTATTTCATTTTGTCACCACTTTCGTCGTCTGTTGAATCATTTAAGGTTTTTCTCAGTACTGTTCTGTTTTTCTAAAGGGACGTAACACCACTACTAACCGTTTATGAAATAATCCCCGTCTCCTTAATACCTTATATGGAATATAAAGGGACGCAACTCCACTACTAACCGTGTATGAAATAAGCCCCGCCTCCCAACCAACCTAAATAAATATTAAATATACACGGCTTCCACGAGGACGCTTTTAGCCAATCATATTCCTAGAAATGTATAGGAGGTAAGATAATTCTTTATGTAGTAAAAGTTTAATTATAGTTAGCTTAAACCTTTCACTTGTTGAACAGTCGCATATAATTCCATTATATTGACAATAATGTACGTTTGTGCAATACAATCAGACAAAAAAAGGTTAAAAATGTCATAAATTGGGGTACATCAGTCGACATGGTGTTAAAACCTTAATCACATTAAAACAAATAATAATTTCAATTATGAAAAACAAAAGGACAGAGGCATTATACAGACAAAACACACAGGCATAAATTAAAGACAAGAATACAAATCTTTAGCACAACAATATAATGGCGGGATTTATAAATACACAACCAACCTTGGAGCAGTTTTGAGTAAGGCAGATACTCTGTTAAGTAAGTTCGTATTAATTGAGAAACATAACCTCCATTTGACGGATCGGAAGTTCTTATTTTGCTTTTGATGCATGTTCCCTATCCCTTTAATATCTTTCGCCTCACGTTTACTGCTGAGAAAAGAGAAGTTGACAATTGGAAAGTTAAAATCATCACGTTTGTCATGGATTCTAGTTTGAAATCGTCAATGCCATATATTTCAATATCGAGGAACAAATCAAGTTATGGGCAACGATTCGGTCCCAGTACTTAAAATCTTTCAATTCTTTATGGGTGGATTTTACATATGTTATTTATATATGATATAAATTAAATCGTATAATAAATCAAAGAGCTGACAGCTCTGCGGTGGAAGAAGGTGAATAAAAGGTAACTTGAATTACCATAAAAGCAGCTCCACTAACGCAGCCTGCTTTGTTCCATTATCGTCATGGCGTATTTTTTTTCTTCAACCAAGAATGTGCCATAAGTACATGGATTTCCCATCCGTACAATCATTTTCTATGTTCAGTGGACTGTGAAAATTAGGTAAAATCTTTAATTTGGCAGTAAAATTAGAAAGATCATATCATAACAGATGTGTACTAACTTTCAAGTTGATTGGATTTCAACTTCATCAAAAACAACCTCGACCATTAACTTTAACCTGAAGCAGGACGGACAGACCGACCAGAAAACATAATGCCCATAAATGGGGCATAAAAATAGTAAGACTTGTTACATACCCGCCAACTTTTGAAAGTTCCCATGGGGGTTTTTAGTGCGCGACAACAATTTTAAAGGTTACAAATTTTAGCGAAGTATTTTGAACGATCTGGATTGTCTAGAAAAAGTGTCATATTTGTATGATGAACTTATATGCCTTTTTCTTAAGTCTGTTTGCATGATTCTAGTTATTAAATGGGTAGAAAAGATGAACATGTAGCTAGCAGACCAGGGTTTATTTTCTTGTGTAAGAATATTAGATGCTTGTTGAAATTTCCAATTTTGAATTATGCACAAAGATGGACCTTTAACAGGTTGGGAACAACACTCCAAATGAGGGGTAACCCTCATTGGAAGAACATTACAACCCACTGTAAAAAATGAGCACCTTAAATATATTCATATTATTTGATGAAACTTTTCCCCAAGAACTATGCATCTATCAAGTATTAAATGGTCAAAACATGTCAAAAAATTTTTGGGATGTTTCTAAACTTATATTTTCTTTATCAATTTGACCCCTCATTTAGAAAAGTTGTTCCAACATGTCCAAATAGAATGAACTTTTTTTCTTTTTTTTTCAAAAGTAAAATGAACCCTTGTTTTAGGGACAGTCCCTCATTTAAGGGACACCACTCATAATGAGGGGGGGGGGTCCCAACCTGTTTGTGAAAAAAGAGTAGTACATTGTCCTTTGAATGATTTAATTGAATACAAAAATAAAATATGTTACAACAAATATTATGTCAATAAATTAGTGAAAAAATACTATTTATTATCTTTCTGGTAGTACTGTACATCTAGTACTGCATCATTGAATTTTGTCAATCAGCCATGGTTTTATCCTTAAGCTGTGCAAGAATCTGCTTGCAGATGAAAATTCAGGTACCAGTCTTGTATTACAACTCCAGTTTCCGGTGCATGTCAAAACATGGAGGGAAACAAAATAGTGCATTTTTTTCTGAATTTTTTTCTGAACTCAATTTTTTCTGTTTGATTATAGGTTTATGCTGAATTGAAACATATATATAGACTTTAAAAAAATCTTGCATCTTTTGGAGGATATCAATTCAGGAAAGTGGAAGGATATCATGTTTACTGGAAGTGGTGCGGCCTAGTAAAAATAGCAAACAGAAAGTAGAAAAAAAATGTTTTGACTTCAGGATTACGTAACTTTTTATTCTTCGTGGCAAGACCCTCTTTTTTTTGGATTAAATCACAATTTCACATAAGTACATTCATGATATGAACATGAAAAAAAATTCTATGTAGCATTTTTTATTTTTTTATTTTCAAAGATCAGCTGTTTTGCATGTAAGCCTATGGAGCAGTCAATTACAAGACTGCAACCTGCATAGGGTATTTTTTTCATATGTTCACTGCAAGGAAGTAGCTCATGTGGACTTTTGTGTGCCCAGAATGATAAAACATCATGATTTAAGGACTTTTTAAGAGAAAAAAATCATGGGGTATCAAGTTACACTGAAAAAACTGAAATTATGTAATAATTATGCTTTTTTATACTAGACACCATTCAACAGTATTTATAGATATAAAGCACAACAGTTTCAGGCAAATTGAGATTCTGATGGTATTACTTACATGATTTTCAATTAAAAAGAACATAGAAAGATTTTTTGTTCAATGAAATCTTCTTCTTGTGATGAAAATTCTAGTTGCACAGTTTTATTGAAAATTAGCCCAAAGTTGAAGAGACAGCTACATACAAAAGTAATATTTTTCTTTAAGGTTATTATTTTTATGGCTTAATTGTTGACATTTAGGTAGAATGTGTATAAAATGAACTTTTGGTGAAAAGATTTTCAAAAATGTTCATTTTTCATGAGTCTATACTTCTTTTCCTGTCTGCGGCACTGCATGGATAATTGAAATTTTCATATTTGGGTTAAAAATTTGTTTAAAAAGTTGATTTTTTCTAAAACTATCCTTCGTGACAAGGATTTTTGTGATTAGGTGTGACAAATAATCAATATTCTTACCAAAAACCCCAACTTGAGTATTCATTTTGTTTTTTCTTGAATTTTATTTCAAATTTTATATGCATTGGTGTGTCAAGTACAGTCTAAAAACCATGATATAGTAGGCATGTATAAAGACCAGTATATTAAAAAAAGAGAAAGGTATGGTCTTTCTTGTGTTCAGATAGTTGTATTGTAGCAAATTCTTCAATATGAACAAGTTTTGGGTACTTTTTCAATTTTGACTTAAACAAGAGGCCCACTTGGGTAGATTTCATTGAAAAAAGGGGGAGGGGTAAACTATTGAATGTGCTTCAATCAAACAGAGGGAAAAAAATAAAAATAATAGATAAGAATACTCTTCTAGTTTCACAGTATCCAAATAATAAGAAAAAAATCATAAAGATAGACTAGAATGAGATTTACAGATCATTTGATAGACATGACTGATTTCCAAATTTTGCCTGTTTTCAGAAAGGGGTACTGCTTTAAAAGTGGGGTTATTTTTATTAATACAGCCAAACAGATCTTTTAATAGCACTTTTTATGTTCAAATATGGCTACTTAATGAAACTAAGTAAATGATTTATTTTTTTAAGACATGTAATTATTGTTATAGGTACCAGTCTTGTATTACAACTCCAGTTTCCGGTGCATGTCAAAACATGGAGGGAAACAAAATAGTGCATTTTTTTCTGAATTTTTTTCTGAACTCAATTTTTTTCTGTTTGATTATAGGTTTATGCTGAATTGAAACATATATATAGACTTTAAAAAAATCTTGCATCTTTTGGAGGATATCAATTCAGGAAAGTGGAAGGATATCATGTTTACTGGAAGTGGTGCGGCCTAGTAAAAATAGCAAACAGAAAGTAGAAAAAAAATGTTTTGACTTCAGGATTACGTAACTTTTTATTCTTCGTGGCAAGACCCTCTTTTTTTTGGATTAAATCACAATTTCACATAAGTACATTCATGATATGAACATGAAAAAAAAATTCTATGTAGCATTTTTTATTTTTTTATTTTCAAAGATCAGCTGTTTTGCATGTAAGCCTATGGAGCAGTCAATTACAAGACTGCAACCTTCACATGCCATGTTCACGATCCCTTTACAACTAGATGAAATCAACACAAGTTCAAAATCTAGCAAGTTAGAATAATCTTCAGAGAAAACGTTTTTGATTGACTTATCAATTGATCATGAGAAACACAGAATTTGATTGGCTGAGCACGATTTTCTTACCTTGGGAACAACATAAGGAACATGTGATTTTCACTAAGTCGTGTTTTAGAGTTTTTTTACGATACCCTTAATATTAATATTTTTTTGATAAATGCAAGGACGTATTTAATACGTCCTTGATAAGAGTAAAAGAGAATGAACACATGGCGAACGTACTATACGGGTGAAAGAACTCAGGACCAACAGACCAAGGGCGAACATGTAAACAGGGCGAGTTGTCCCGATACCAAATTCACGCATTCGTACTACAAATATCTACAGTAAAAACATCCGGTTACAAGTAAAAAAATAACGTTCATGTAGATGAGATGAAATCCGATAATTTACATAAATAAAAGGGTACATATTTACGCTATTGTGTGTTTTAATCCTAATTTACAAATTAAATGATTCAGATGCTTAATCATGTGTAAAAATCGGTGTCAGGAATCAGAAGTTGTTATGAAATTGTAATACACAGAAACGAATGCGGCATACGGAGGTTTAATAATTTCCCAAAGTCGGCACCATTGGCATTCAGAAGACCTGAAGTCTTCTTCCAACAAAAAGAAAAATGAGGTTGTTAAATTTGATGTATGCCTTTTTGTGCTTTGTTACATTTGTTTGTTTTTTTAGCTATTAAGATGATAACACAATGTTGACTGTTGTACCCCTATTTTGGACATTTTTATCTATTGCGTCCGTTTGTTTTGTTAACGCATCGTTGTCAATATAATGGAATTTGATGCGACTGTCATACAAGTGAGAGGTGTAGCTGGCTATAAAGCCAGGTTCAAGCAACCATTTTCTACACAAGAAAATGTTTATACCAAGTCAGGAATATGACAGTTGTTATCCATTCGTTTGATGTGTTGGGGCTTTTGATTTTGCCATTTGGCTGGGGACTTTCCTTTTTGAATTTTCCTTGGAGTTCAGTATTTTTGTGATTTTACTTTTTATGATGCAGATCTGAGACTACTAACACATGTGTTATAGTAGTCTCAGTGCAGATCTTCTAGTTTTGTAAATACCTTTATTCTGAAGTTTACTTAGATATGATTTGCAATCTGAAATGTGAGTTATTGAGTGACATGATATCATAAATATACCTGAATGTGAAATTAGATGCACTTTCTTTTTGACTTTGGGTTTTTGTATGAACTATGTTTCATATGAGTATCAACACAAATCGGCCATTTATGTGTACAATTAGAATCCAGTAGAATACTGGCTGTCTGTTGAAATATAAATTCACCAAACACAACAAGTATGTGATAACTCATAAACTCAAATATTTAGTTGACGTTGTATTTGACTTTGTAATCAGTGCATTCTCTTTTTTTTGTTGAAAGTCTTTTCGACTTTGGAATCGGTGCCATTCTCTCACAGATGAGGATTTTTCATGACCAGATTAAGGTGAACGTATTTTGTCGATGTTCAAATCGGTTTAGACGAGACAAATCAAGACAACAAACAGAAACCAAGATCAACAAGTGACACTGAAATGTTATCTATGCATTTAACATCTATGGAACAGTTTGAGGCTTTTATCAGAGGGAAAAAACAAAGATGAAGAAGAGAAGATAACTCAGATATAACACTAAGTCTTGTTTCTTTTTGTAACATTTATTTTCAGAAATCAAAACAATATTTCAATAAAAAAAGCATACAAATATTAAATAAGCAAGTTTGGTCTTAATAACTTAAATAACAATAATACTGAAAATGAAAGACAAGTCATGATTGCATTAAATGAAAGACATAACTCAAATATTAAACAAAACCTTAACAGTGGATCATACATGAATCTCATTGCTGGCAAGAAAAGTTCCATTTTCTTCCTAAAAAAATATTATCTATTAAAGTAAGTACAAGGGGATATCACTATTTGTAAAAAACAATATTTATTTGATTTGAGATAAAAAGAAAAATATTTAATTCTTTCATGTAAATGATACAGGTAATCATTATATTCTGTCCTAACTTTGAAACTGTACTTTATTCAAATTTCTGTTATAAGCAGGTATAAATTTATGAAACATGAAAAGGGTAGCAAAGCTCAAATTACTTATTACAATCAAAATGAGAAACAGTAAAAGCATTCAGTTCACAATGTCAAATAGTGTTTGTAATTTGTGTTTATTTTCAAGTTTACTATTTGAAGGATAAAGATTTTGTTGTGAAATGCATTTGCGAAAAAATTTAAATCTGAGTTTTAAAAATGAAATATACCTTGATCAAGAACCCAGAAATTTTATCACACAATATCAGTAATTTTTAGATGACTTGAAAGTTGGGGTAATTTTTAAAACCTGTCAAATCCACCATTCACGACATCATGGAAGTTGTATTGAACATTTTATAGAATTTACTTCATGAAACTTTCATTTTTGAAATACATTCAAGAACGATTTATGGTATGCAACAGTATATAAAACTGAAATTATTTCAATGACTTTAAACTGTTAACTTCTCGGGAATCACCTAAGCTACTTTGAATTTAAAGAAACGAAATCACAATCAATATTTCAATGACTTAAAACTGTTATCTTATCTTGAATCACCTAAGCTACTTTCAATTTTGAGAAACGAAATCAAAATCAAAAGTTTCAAGTAAATTCCAGATTCATCTACAGGGTTTTGTTCTATTTATCAAATAGCAGGAAATCAAATGTGAATCAAATAAAAAAGTGAGATTATTTTAACTGATGTCTTAAAATAGATGAATTTTACTATTATGTCAAATAGAAAATCTAAACTTTCTTGACACTATAAGAATAAAGCATGTATATATGCTTTGTATTATTACATGTATCAAATTAATCATAGATATAACACATTATTTCTTTATAATTTATGTATTTATAATCTCATACAAGGCTGTTGTCTGCTCTATGGTCGGGTTGTTGTTGCTTTGACGCATTCCCCATTTCCTTTCTCAATTTTATATTTCATAATAGTCTTAACACAAATTATCTCTAAAATGTTTTTAATATGTCGGCTAATCAATACAGACATTCTTATAATATTCACAAAAAACAAATATAAAGGGACTATCAACTTTGTTTTAAAGAGTTCTAATATTTCTATTTGATTAACTGTCAGAAGGAATTCAGTAGATTGCACAACTTGAAACTATAAAACATTAGAGAAGTTGAAAGGTAAAATCACTTTTATGTATGCTGGTGCACCATATATTTTTTTTGAAAAACAAGAGACACATTAATATAAGCACATTGAAGAACATATTTTATATGGCACATATTGTTGGTTATACATCACCGGTTTGTAAAAATAAAAAATAAGAAAAATGTGAAATAAGCTACAAAAAACACCCTGACTAAATTATATACAAAAAAATAATACCATAATACTCCAGACATGATTGCTTGAGACTACATATATAGTCCAGGCATATGATATACTATGGTCCTGTTGAAGGTATATTAAAATAGTTTTAAGTCATTTGACATAGAAGAAACACATTTACAGTGTATCAGTTCAACTAGTAATATATATGACATTCACCCTAATTACAGAGAGGCTCATAAAAATAAAATAAAAAACAAACATAAAAAGATATTCACCAAAATACTAAAGATTAAAGTAAATTTCAATACACATTTATGTACAACAAAGATATTTGCTTATGATTAAAGGCAATGAAATATTTTAGTTAACACATCTTAACATTTCAGAAATTATCAAAATATTCTTTTGGTTTAAATTTATAAATTTTTACATTTTTTTGATGAAACAAATTTACAACTAAAATAGTCATCTGCAAACAAAAATGGACACAAGATTTTTTTCCAAAATTATGAAAATATGTTTACAGATATTTTTTCTGGTTTATCTTTATGAATAAATGAAAAAAGTAACAATGCATATATAGTTATACAGCCTGGAACATACATATTAAACAATAAAATGTTATGTACATATAAACAAACATACAAAAAATGGAAATGGCTCACAGAAAAAAATGGACCCTGTTTTAACTGCAATGAATATCACATTTTTTTGTTTATCTTAAAATCACAAAATAAATAGAAAATCATTGTATAGAGATTTTATTTTTTTTTTATAAATTGAACTTAAAAAAGATAACCGATAAAATTTAAGTACTTATTTTTCTATTTATAATAAGGCCTTAACAAAATTAGGTTTGCTATTTAAAGTCAGATGGGTTAAGGAAAAATTATTTCAAAAATTCCAAAGCATTCCCCCAACACTACCTGAATACCCTATAACAAACTTTGTAATTTTAGGAAGTCAGTGGGGGAACACTTTGTAATGATTCTGTTCTCATGACAGCAATGGATAAAAACATTTTGTTCCAAATTTATTGGACGGATATATTACAATATTTAAGTACAAAGTCAAACATATACATATATTACAAACTAATAATATAATTGCACATTTACAATATTTTTTTTTCATTTTGATATGTATAGAAAATTTTTACAGAACTAAATTAAAATATGCATACTAGATGTTGCCTATGCCTAAGAATACAAAATGATGCTTGCATAGTTCAAAATATCCAAAATGTCAAAAATGTCATGTATTTTTTTCAGCAGAAAAACCAAAATGTCAATTTCATATTTTAGAGTAAATATTTCATACCTACAATATAATCCATTTATTTAAGGTTTATCTATCAAAAACATATATTAGAATGTTTCAAGAAATATTCAACTATGTATATATTTTAGAAACCATAAAAAGCATAGTTTCATAGTCAACTGTGATATCTACGATTACATAGCACAAAATTACACCAAGTAACAACCAATAACAAAATTATACAAAATAGGATATATATACAAAGAAGAGTCAATTCTTAATACAAATTTAAATTACAAAACTGCCAAAGGTACAACATAAATATAGCCAATTAATTTCAACACCAAAGTACAAATTGCACTTTAACCTCTAGCCTTTAAAACAATATACAATCGATCAATAAATATGGCACATTTCAACTTTCCACTTAGATATGCTGCTAGCAATATTTAACTGTACATATATTATTCAACAATAAAACAGTAGGTTAGTATATTATCATTAGACATTACATTTGAGCTCAATACTATTTGAGATCAAAAGTATTGAATAGAAACTGGTTTTCTTAGGATATTTTTAAGAAGAATCATTGCAATAGCCAACTAGTGAGTTGAACAATTTATAGATTTATCCGAAATTGAGCTAGAGATTCATAATTTCCTAATTTTTACCAAATATTAAGCTTAGTATGTGGTTTTACTTAATATTAAGCAACACATCAACATTTTTCAAAATGATGAAAAAAAGATAAGTATCAAAATATAAATACAAATTTAACATCAAAACACTAGACAAAAGATACAGCAAGAAATATGATTAAGCTTATTCTGGACGACTTTCTTCTTCTTGGTTTGGATCTTCTTCTGTACGGCTGTAAAACTCTTCATCCATTTCCTGTACACGCTGAGACTTTTTCTTCTTTTGTTTTCTCTCTTGAATTCTCTGTGGTGGAGGTGGGAACTTATCGCAATCAACCACACAACCTTTCTGGCCATAATGGTTAAGGAAGTTTGCCCATACATCATTACATTTAAGTAACTTCTGATTGCCTAAAATAAAAGAAAGGACACATTTGTTTGAAAGTATAATAGAAATCATATCAAACAATTAAAATTCTGTATTGATCTATCTGCATCACAGAAAAACCCAATATAACTTATTATAATTATGTAGAGAAAATTTGCAAGGAAGAAATAATCTGGAGATGCATGATTTTTTATTAGTTTTAATAGCTTTGAACTATATTTCCATAACTTTTTGTTAACTTACCAATGACAATTAGCCCTTTACGAGCTCTAGTCAAGGCCACATTTGTCTGATGTTCATCAGTGATGAAACCAAGGTTCTGTTTACACCAACCCAGTGTTGGCTTTGGTTCTATTCTGTAATCGGGTAGGGATCTTACAAGGCTTATAACTACATAGTCCCATTCACCTCCTGAAATTCAAAACATAGTAATATTTTTAGAATATGTAACATCTTTCTAATTAAGAAAGGACTATTAATAAAATATATTAAAATAAAAAAAAAAAATAAAAAAGGAAGGACTGTAATATTTTTTCTGTCTATGAAAAAATAATGTCAAAAATATGGGGCACACTGAATAACCCGCATAGCAGGTTATTTTATAGTGTGCACCACATTCTTTATGTTATTTTGAATAGACAGATAAAATATTACAGTTATTTCTTATAATTTAATTCTTAATTCCATTTTAAACCGTAGTAAACCATGAAAAAACAGTCACATGACTAATCTATGTCTATGAGATGATAAACAAAACAACATCAGCCAATCAGAAGACACGTTACATCAAATTATATTTTACTAAATAAATGAAGTACTGACTTCTGTAGATAATGTAAGCTAAAAAAATGCATCAACATTTCTAACATTTCAAACACATGATAATTGATTCTGACCATTTTATACAATTATTCTTTAAAAAAATAATGTATAAGCTATGTTTGAAAAAATTTCTAAAAAGTACAACTCAATATGAGCTGACCATAAAAAGTCCCAGGAAGATGTGTCCATTAGAAATAGTATGTTTTAAAACTTAATAAAATTTTACTTTTTCTGATTTTGAATTTACTATGGTATTTCAACCTCAGAATCAAAAAGAAACTGATTAACAATAAACTTTTAATAAGTAAATTCCAACCTTGACTAGCCACGACAGTGTTGACATTGAATTGTATAAACTTGTCTTTCTTCAGTTCCTGTCTGATACTGTGGCATTGTGAGTTGTATTGACTCATAATGTTGATATAGTGAGGGTCTATCAACTCATCTTCTACCAAGTGCTTAAATACCTTTACCTGAAAAAAAGAAAGAAAATTGAAATTTAAGAGATCTGGTAGAAATAAATAAACATGTCAACTCTTATCAAACAATCGCTGATCTTTTGATGTCTTTGAGTTGAAGTGTATGTATCATACAACGCAAAAACAACAATCCATTACTTGAAATATTTTATGTAAATGTATTCTCAAGAACTGAACACTGAAGTTCATCATTTCTTCGTTTGCTATGAACTTACAATGTTGTTATAAAACCCTAATTTAAATCATCATCCAAGTGGTCAACTATATCTTAATTTCAAAAATAGATGTTGAAAAATATCAAGTATTGAAAAAAGGTAAGTCTCAGATAAATTTTATGCCACAAAATTTTTATTCAAGATATACCAATATTGCAAAACTTATGAAAACACTATAGCTACTTTGAATCAATGTTAGCCATCTAAACAAGGGAAATTAACATATGTTATAAAGCTTACCACTTGGTCCACTTCCTGTTTATTTGAACACGACTGTTCATTTCCTTCTTCTGTGTTGAAGGGGAGATACTCCTCTGTTCCTTCTACATGACAAAATATGACCGGGGTATTCTGTTTAAGCCATGACTTAAGAGGTGAATCTGTACGCCACATTAAAGATGGCATGGTCTCAAGTCTGTTTCTGTAAAATTGCTTTGATGGAAAGGCACAAATCTCTGGATGCTGCAAACATATATTAAACTTAAGATTTATATATATAAGCCATGTTTTAATAGACCACTATACAATACTGATAAATAGCAAACATAATAAATTGTCACAACTTGTGAGACTTATCATACATAACCTCGAATCTGGGTCCGTTTGCGCCCATTCACGTTCGCACCCACTCATGTTCGCCCCCTTCATGTTCGCACCCAAAGTCTGTTCGCACCCTACATGTTCGCGCCCAATTTTAATTGGTTTTGTGTTTAATAACTATAGCTTTGTAATCAAGTTTTGGCAAGTGTATTCTTATATTTGTTGTCATTGTCTCAAAATAAAGTGAGACAGCATTTTTTTTGTGTTGAATAAATCTTAATCATGTTTTGGATAGTGTATTGTTAAAAAAAATAAATAATCCTTTCTAAATAAAGTGGGATTCTGTCAAGGTTTTATTTTGTGTTGAATAACTCTTAATCATGTTTTGGTTAGTGTATTGCTATAACTTTGTTTCATTGACTTGTTTCAAAATAAAGTGAGATTCTGACTACGTTTTTTTTTGTGTGTTGAATAAATTTTATCATGTTTTGGTTATAATAGTGTATCGCTATATTTTATTGTTTCAGATCAAAGGGACCATGCTGTTAAAAACAATTATCTTTTGTGTTTTTCATTTAAAATCTTGAATGTTTTACTTACACCAAAGCAATTTATAACAACAATCATGATTTTCCAATTATTCAACTGGAATTTGAATTAAAATTGGGTGCGAACGTGTAGAGTGCGAACGAACCTTGGGTGGGAATGTGCGAGGTGCGAACGTGTAGGGTGCAAAAGTGTATTGGGTGCGAACAAACCTGATACCCATAACCTCATTTCATTGTTTTAAGATGTTTTTTTTCAATTAGAACACCACTTTGACTAAAATTTACCTACATTATTTGATCAGATCAGTAATTTAAATATTGGAGTGATAATGGTGCAATGGTTCCTTACTTGTAATGAATAATAACTTACCATTCTGTACTGTGATGTCAACATGGTCAATGTTTTGCCCGTTTCAGCATATCTTTCAAACAGAGACTTCTCTAATCCAAGTTTGGCAGCATTGCTACTCATCACGATTGGTCTAAGCTGTTTGTGATCTCCAATCAGAACCACCTGCTGAGCTCTGGTTGCTATGATGGCAGCCATACTTTCTGGCTCTGTACACATTCCACATTCATCAACAATAATCTGGAAAATACGACCTTTTGTACCTGCCATTACTTTAAGATTGGTTGCCATAGCAGTGGTACAGAAAATAACATCATAATGTGCAACTTCTTCTATTACAGCTTTGCGGATAAGTTTTCTGTATTTTTTCACGTCATTGAAATCTACTCCATCTGGATTTTGGCGGAAAAGCCTGTCAAAAGCAGTTATTTCTTCCATGTATGGTTTTCCAAGTTGACGAATCTGTATATGCATGGAATACTCCCTCAATTGTTCATCTGCCACTGCTCTTTCTCCACGCCCAAGTGTTGGTGTTTTGCCTGGAATAGGGAATTCTTGATCCTCTATAGAACTTCCATACCATCTGATCATCTTTGGGCAAAGTTCTCCTAATTTCTTCTTCATCATTTCTAAAAAATAGATCAATCATTTTTGAAAAGAATTCATTACAAAAGTCTGTTTTGTTGATCTTGTATTGATGATCACTAAGTCTCTTTAGTTTCTCTGTATCTTCTTTAGTTTTGCTCAATATGCAAAATAGGGTAAAAAAGGATTTATCATTTAAAAGCAATCACTGCTGCATGTACTGTGTAAGTCTACTTTCTAATTTGACTTGTTAGTAGATCTTGCCTTGCTGATCAATTTATTGATTTAAAGTTTCTATATCTATTATGATTTTCATCTTGTAAGGCAAAATGGTAAAAATAATCTTTTAATAGCAATAATTCTAACATATGAACTAAATAATTTATATAAATAATATGTGGTTTGATTATCATCGACCTTAGATCAAATATAGTGGATGTACAGTTTTAACAATTAAAATAAACAGCTGTACCTCACCTTTTCTAAGAATAAAGTTTTATAACTTCTCAATTTCATATCAGAAATTTATGAAATACCAAAGGGAGGTAATACCTTAATAGATGTAAACCAAGCACCAAAATTTAATGAAAACTGCTGAAAGCATTTTTGAGTTATTGTCAGAAAACTGGAAAATACCCCTTTTCTAATGAATAAAGCCCATAACTCTGAAATGTATAATGTAAAAATTTATTTAAATCAAAAGGGAGCTCATAAAAACATATATTATCAATTCACCAGTTTCCGGCAAATTGGTAAAAGCATTTTTAAGTTATTGTCTGAAAACTGGGAAAAAAATCTTTTTTTTAAAGAATATAAACCCCATAACTTGGAAAAGTAAAATTAAAATAATATAAAAAAACGAAAGGGAGCTCATGTCAATAGATATTTACAATTCACCCAAGTTTAATGCAAATAGGATGTTTTTGAGTTAATGTCCGACATGTTAACGATGGACAGACGGACAGACATATGGACAGATGGACAGACATATGAACAGACAGACAGATGTAAACCATTTGACGTCCTGTAAATGGAGGTATAAAAATTGTCTCATATGCAATCAATTTTCTCCCTGATTTTCACATCCACCTTTTCCCTAGTAAACATGTACAAGAAAGGAAGCTAGTTTTTTTTCAGTAAAACTTACTGTGTGTTCAATATCAGTTGATGGATGCCAATTTTTGTGGGTAAAAATTTTGCTCTTTGATAGGTCCACATTTCATCTAAAATGATGGTGGTGACCTTGATATTTTTAATTGAGTTGATTGTGTGTCATGCTTATTTACTTACTTGCAACTAGATCCACAGATTTATTGGAAGGCCCACAGAACATAATCTGTTTCTTTTCATTGCCCATTTCCTTCCATTTCAGGTTGATCTGGTTAAACAGGTAAACCAGCTTGATACCTGTGTAGGTCTTTCCAGTACCTAAAATCATTTCATAAAATAAAGTTTCCTTATAAAAGCATATCTTGAAATGACAGATTTTCTTCATTGACAATTGATATATGAATTTCTAGTGTTTCAATTTTGTATTTTGCAATAATAAATGGAAAATTGATGATAGATGTCAACATTTTTATAATTTTTTTTTTAATTTCCTAGTCAGATGAGGTCTTGCTACTTGAAAGCAAACAATAGACATGCCATGAATATTTCCATTAATGATCATATGACAATTTGATATCCAAAATAAATTGTGTTAGACAAAGGGAATCTCAATTTATTCTATTGGAAATCTTTAATCTTGGACTTTCTTAATATCTTATTTTATGTTTCAGATATCGCTGTAAAATTTCAATAAACAATTGAAAAAAAATAGCAAACATTGAACAATAAAATTCTCAACCACACTCTGCAAATTCTTGAGTAAGATAGTTTTTAAAAACATATCATATGGATGTAATAAACAGCTAGTGACGATTGCATGATACGCCAGTCGTCTTGTGTGTGAAGTTTAATGCAATAATCATAAATATTTTCTGAGATACGTTGCGTCATGTGAACCCCACCCCCCCTTTTTTTTTTACAAAAAACTCAATTACTCTAATATAAAATTTTGAATCCATCACCAAAAATGTACAGATCTTAAGATTACTAGAACAAAAAGTGTGTAAAGTTTGAGATACAGCCTAACATGTGACAAAAAACACACCCCTGTTTTAGTTACAAAGTCCTGCAACTCAAAAAAAGTTTTAATCTTATTTCCACCAAAACGTATACAGATCGTTTGACCATCATAAGAAAGTTTCATGAAAAGTTGTTCTCAAGTTACTGGGGGACATGTAAATGACAGACAGACAGACGGACGCCAGACATTTGTATACCATTATATTTCCCGTAATAATTTTCAACCGCATATAAAAATAAGAAGATGTGGTATGATTGACAATGAGACAACTCTCTACAAGAGACTTGACACAGAAATTAACAAATATAGATCACCATATGGCCTTCAACAATGAGCAAAACCAATACTGCAAAGTCAGCTATAAAAAGCCAATTCAAACAAGAAAACTAATGGTCTGATTTATATTCAAAACAATAATCAAAAATCAAATATGGTATACAGCAAAAAACACCTCTACATTTCTGCAGATTAAACCATACCTGGTGGTCCTTGTATCAGACTAAATGATGATTCCAATGCCTTTTGAATAGCCTGGTATTGTTTAGGGTTATTCCTCACAATTCCTTTGACATTCATTATATCTGGTTCAGTCTTTCTTCCAATTTCAAAGTGTCCTTTATCTGTAAAAGTAAATAAAATCTTTCAGAAACTTAAAAGTATAAAAGATGTTTTCCATATTTGCTGGTTATATTGATTGTTGAAGTCTCGGGGACCCCTTCCTATATATATACAAGCTGATAGGACGTACTTTACAAACCATGTTACACATCACATGAAACCCAAACAATATGGGGAAAGGTTACATTTTTACCTACGCAATATATGAAAAGGACAGTTTACATTTTAAAAATCTAAAATATATTAAAAGGGAAAAGGGTGGGGTAACAGAACCACAGCGGCACCCCTATTAACTTAGTATTGAAGTAGCCCCCCCCCCCTTCCCCCCCCCCTCCGAGGTTGAATTGCCTGTATTTCAGATAAACATTTATTTGTCAGTCACACAAAAGTTGAACATATCTGCCAGATGGGCACATCATAGGGTTTTGCAATAATCATAAATAGTTTCTGAGATACGACACGACTTGTGAAAAAAATCCTTTTTTTTACAAAAAATTCAATAACTCTAAAATAAATTTTTGAGTCATCACCAAAAAATATACAGATCTTTAGATTAATATAACTAAGAAGTGTGTAAAGTTTTAAGCAATAGTCATTCATGGTTTTTAAGATATAATGCAAAATGTGAAAACTCCCCCCTTTTTTACAAAAAACTCTATAACTCTAAAATAAAATTTTGAGTCATCACCAAAAAATATACAGATCTTTAGATTAATATAACTAAGAAGTGTGTAAAGTTTTAAGCAATAGTCATTAATGGTTTTTAAGATATAATGCAAAATGTGAAAACTCCCCCCTTTTTTACAAAAAACTCTATAACTCTAAAATAAAATTTTGAGTCATCATCAAAAAATATACAGATCTTTAGATTAATATAACTAAGAAGTGTGTAAAGTTTTAAGCAATAATGTTAAATCGTTTATGAGATACAGCGCAACATTTGAAAAATTCACCCCCTTGTTTTAGTTATAAAGTCCCATAACTCAAAAAATTTAAATCCTATTGTCACCAAAAATCATACAGATTGTTTGACCATCATAAGAAACAACTATGTTAAGTTTCATCAAATTTGAATTAGCGGTTCTCAAGTTACGGTGTGACATGTGGACACTGGACAGACGCCAGACATTTGTATACCATAATACGTCCCGTCAAAATTTTGACGGGCGTATAAAAATTATCACTTGACTGACCACTTAAATCCTTTTACCTCAAGTTTTTTATTCTTCTATCTAGATATACTTACCAAGTTTAGGAATTTTGGTGTTCAATGCTATGGCCTTTTGAAGAGGATTAGCTTTATCCAAACACTGCAGAATAGCATCAATTCGTCTAAAAAATAGAGATACACATCTTGAAAACATTATTGATAAAAACTCACATATTTTATGCAAAAACTGTTTATCATAAGAGAATATAAAGTCTGAGTCTCCCTTTGTTAGTATAAAGCTTTCAACAATGAGAATAACCTATAAAGCAAAGTCAGCTATAAAAGGTTCAGACGTGAAACAAAGTGAATCAGTTTAAATGAGAAAAAATGATGGTTATTAATTATGTCACTGATAAGAATATAATAAAAGAGAATATCTTATAATTTGCTTTAAGTATACCATTTTTGGAATTTTATATGTACAATAAACTTACCCATCAGCACTGGACTTGAAAAGAACTTCAATTCCACATCTTGGTTTAACTCCATCTTTCATGAATTCTTGGGGAACTGGCTGACTATTTTTGTGAAGCTTGAAGATGAAATCAATTTTCCCCTTTTCACCCTTCACATTAACTCTGTCTATCTTTGCATGTCCATGCCATATCTTGTAATCTTGTGGAGCACAATTATGTGTGTGACCAAACTCAGTACCTGCAGCTTCCACATCACCTTTGAAAACTGCACTTTTGATGCAGAGATAATCAGGACTAGCTATTTCTCTGATCCCTTCCTCTTCTTCCTCTCCTTCTTTATGCTCTTTACCTGGATTTAGATAAACTTCTATTGGAACTTTGTTGATCTCTATATTTCTCTGTTCCAAGAACGCTTTTCGAAGTGAAAATTTCCCCTCTCTTTGTGATAAAAACTTTACAGGAAGATCGTTTATAGTAGCTGTGCTTATATTTATGGCATTGGTAGCTGCCTCCATTTCAACCAGTGGTTTCCATGTTTTAATGTAGTCTACTGGTTTGTAGTACTTGTCCTTTGTGGAGTCTGTTGAATACTTCTCAAGATATTTGATTGGATCTTTCACATGTAAAAGACAAAATCTGACATTTTTAGTCATGTCAAAGACCTCTATCTGGGGGATAATGACGCCTTTCACAGACTCAGCGGACATCTGCAGCGCCAACACCTGACCATGGTTAAAAGTCATGCTATATTCACAACTCTGTAGAGTTATAGTACCCTTTCTGACCTCTGAACTGACATCTCTCTCTGTCCTAAAACATGCTGGCATATATTCTTCAAGATTAATCTCAGAGTGGCCAAGATCACCATTGAATAAAATTTTTTCAAATCTTTTCAGCTTTCCCTGGGAACTTTTTTCATCAATCACTACCTGTTGTAGTTGTTTCCATTTGTTTTGCTGTTGGAAGAAAGCTCTGTTGTGTGGATTAACTCTGTAAATTTTATCTTCTCCTTGTCGTTTTATTGGTGCAAAACCATTGTATGAGTATAACCTTTTCTTCCATTGCAACTCAAGTATTTGCCTTCCATCATTTTTATCTTCTTTGAAAACAGGCTTTTTGATAGATCCAAGGCAGTTTAACTGCAAAGTACAAGACTCTTTTGGTAAATTTCTATGACCTGGTATTACCACGGTGACCTCTTTTTCAGAAACTGTTTTCACAAAACCATGGAAAACAGTTGATTCTTTTCTTAATTTGTAACCCCAATTTAAAGCTCTGCACTTGTTTTGATAAGCTTTTGCACGACCTGTAACCTCATTTATATGATAGCACATCTCTGATATTTCCTCAGGGGTATAACAAGGTTTTTTCTCATCCAAGGCACAATGTAGCAGTCGATGAGAGATGATATCCACGTATCTTCGAATTGGTGAGGTGAAGTGGATATATGGAAACATTCCAAGACTGAAATGAGAACCATCTTTCTTAGATTGTATATCTCCTGAACATTTGTACTCTGCTTTTTCTTGATATTCATACCATTCTTCAAGACCTAAACAAGCAAAGGGGTGAATTTCGTCACACCCAAGTATCCTCATTACAGCTGGTAAATCTTTTCTGCGAATAGCTTGAAGGAGACTGCTCCAAACATGCTGCTGAAACATCAGTACTCTATTGTATCTTCCAGTTCTAGCATTATTAACTGACAATTTTCTTTCACTTTCAATAGTTGGAAGTGGATGAACTTCTTGCAGTTTCAGAATCAAATCAGCAATGAATTCATTTGAGTGTAACCACTGCTGGACACATTCCGGTTCTGGTGGTGGCTGTATTCTCAAAGGGACACAGTTTTTAAATTTGCGGAATAGGTATGTACCTATTGTATGGTTTGCTAATATCATAAATTCTTCTACCAGAAAGTGTGCTTCTTTTGTCTCCATAAAATCATCGTCATCTGTTTCTATAGGCACATGATACATGGCACCACCCAATCTTCTTATTCTCCTACTTTTAGCAATGTTGAACAGACATTTTATTTGTTTGCAAATACTGTCTGGGACATTTCTTCCAATGTTCAAAAGTACATCTTGAGCTTCCCGATAAGTCAATTTTTGTCTGCTTTTGATCGTAGTTTTCTTGATCTCATGCTTTTCTAGTGGTTTTCCTTCTTTGTCACATGTGAAAAAGATAGAGATGACTGGACGAGGCTGTCCAGGTATCAGGCTGCAAAGATTGGTACTTAAAGGCTCTGGTAACATGTGGTAAGGGTTACGACCTTGGCCTGGATAGAAAGTAGTGGCTCTATCATATGCCTCACAATCTATGTAGTCCCCTTTTTTAATGATGGCTGTCACATCAGCTATATGAACCCCAATTCTGTAGTTTCCTTCAGAGTTCTCTTCTATACTTAAGGCATCATCTAAGTCTCTAGAATCTGTTGGATCTATGGTGAAAACCTCAAGGTCAGTCAAATCTTCTCTTTTGTCTTTTTTCACCAACTTTTCATGTTGGTCTGTTAATGTTCTGACAGTTTCTACAGTTTCAAATTTGTAACCAGTTGGCACTTGATGATGTAATCTCAATATCTCCATCCCGGAGTTCAACCCATCTTTGGCATTGATAACCTTGATGACAGCTCCTAGTGGGTACAAATTCTCCCAACATATCATTGCAACTAAGAAAATATAATTCTTAATTTCTCCTGGTTTTATATCAAAGAGCTCTTTATGAACCAGATATCCTTTCTCTTCAACATATCTGTAAACCTCAACTTGGTAATTGTTCTCACATTTTCTGTTCAGGATGTGGAGTTTTGGGACAGTTTTGGAGATTGGTAGCATGAGGTGAAATTCAGATTCATCCAATACACACACAAAGACAGGATGATCTATATCAGGATAGTGATGACGCTGTTTAACTCCTCGGATCTGACCAAAAACTTTCAAGCTCATTTTGGATAAATCTAGGGTTTTCTGTAAACGTGGGATATAATTTTTGTTTTTGTATGCATCCCTTTCATCCTGGAGGACTTCAACATATACCTCGTCTTCATTAAAAACTTTTCCAATTTTAGACCTGCCAGATATTTCGATTTCTTGTATGTCATCGGAATGGTCTAAGTTGGTACATACGGCTCCATGTGCTGATTCTATCCTTACTTTACATTTCTTAAACTTCAGAGGATTACGCCTGCAGTTTTCTGCATTCCTTTCATCACTGTAAAATTCTGGGTAAGTGAAGTGACTTTTATTATGGGATGGCTTTCTGTGTTCTTCAAGAAATTTGTCAGATAGGCTGATTCCTTCTAATAAAAGACCTTGTTCATTTATTTCATCAGAGCCATTATCAAACTTTCGTGAACTTTTTTCAAATTGGTCCACATTCGAGAAGTCCTCAATATCAGATTCATCCTCACTTGATGGATCAGGTGGACCAAACCAATCTGACCTTGACATTGTGTCAAATTCCTCATCTGAATCAATATCTGAGTTTGCATGGGCCTCTGGTAATGGTAGTTGTTCTGAATCTTCTGATGCTTGGCTCCCTGTTGAAGATGCTGTTAGGTGACGTTTCCTACCTCTTCGTTTCTTTGGAAGCTCTGTCCAAGTAGTGTTTATATAGTCTTGACTCTCAGAATTTCTTTTTGCTGGAAAAAAATGGAAGATGAAGTAACATATTATGCTCAAACTTTATATGCACATCTGAAACTAAAATTCTCAACTTATTTCAATATCCAACACATATGCGCAATAATACCTCGCAATCTGATATTTGATACATATATCTATATGCAGATTTTCCTGATATAGCAATAAATAATTTTACATATTTCTGAATTAACAGTCTGTAAATCTCAATGAGTTGGCATTAATTTGTATTTCCATAAAACGTTCACGTAATATAACCCTTTTAAATTATATACTGAAAGTTATGAAAAAAATTTATAACAGTTATCTCTTTAGGTCAAAAACTACAGATTTATTTTGACATTTTATTGTTTCAAAGGCAACTGTTATGGGCATAATTTTTCGTTATAATTGTAACATTGTTGATAATAAATTCATACTTACGACGGTGACGTGCTGTTCTCTTATGATGATTTGCTCTTGCTTCTTCTGCCTGTTGCCTTTGCTGTAAAATATGTAATAGTCTCCATTATGTAGATTTTGAATTGCAACCGCATGGTAAAATAAAATCTCTAAAAGCCACATATACTTTTTACAACCTCACTCTTCGAAATTAATATTTGTTCATACTGACTTAAAAAACAATCTAGATTATCAATTTTTCATTTTCTAGAAAAGGGATTTGAATAATTAAGAAACCAGATTCAGTGACGACACAATTTCACCAACTTTTGATACAAAAAATAAAATTAGGGAAGGTGTCCATGGGACAAAGATGAACACAGATGATGACCCTGCTTGCACATAACATTATAAAGGGACATAACTCAATAAAATGTAAAAATGATTCTAACCAATTGGTACTTGATCTTAGTTTTGTTGTAAAAAGCATTGCATATATGTTTCATAACATTTATTTGAGACAAACTTAAGTTAACAGAAATGAAACCAGATACTCCGCAGGGCACACCTTTATACGACTGCAGAGTTTGAACCCATAACAGTTTGGCATTCAAGCTTGATACAGCTCTGAATTTGAATTGTGATTAAATAGTTGACACAACATAGGTTTCTGACACAGAATGAATGTGGTCTAAGAACTTAAACTTAAAAACTTAAAAATTTTAAATTGGACATTTACCTATTATGGTCCAATATCCAAAATCTAAATACATGGTTAGATTCAGCATATCAAAGAACCCCAATAATTCAATTTTTAATGAAATTAAATAAAGTTCAATTTTTGACCCTTTAGACCTCGAAAACTGGCCCAATAAGCAAAAATCTCAATACATGTTTAGATTCAGCATATCAAAGAACCCCAAGGATTCAATTTTTGTTGAAATCAAACAAAGTTTAATTTTGGACCCCGATTTGGACCAACTTGAAAACTGGGCCCATAATCAACAAGAATGTGTCCAAAGTACACAGATGCCCCACTCACACTATCCTTTACCATGTTCCATGGACCGTGAAATTGGGTAATAATCTAATTTGGCATTAAAATTAGAAAGATTATACTATAGGGAACATATGTACTAAGTTTCAAGTTGATTGGACTTCAATTTTATCAAAAACTACCTTGACCAAAAACTTTAACCTGAAACTCCCACTTTCATTTTCTATGTTTAATGGACCGTGAAATTGGGGTCAAAAGTCTAATTTGGCTTTAAAATTAAAATGATCATATCATAAGCAACAAGTTTACTAAGTTTCAAGTTGATTGGACTTCAGCTTCATCAAAAACTACCTTGACCAAAAACTTTAACCTGAAACTCCCACTTTCATTTTCTATGTTCAGTGGACCGTGAAATTGGAGTCAAAAGTCTAATTTGGCTTAAAATTAGAAAGATCATATCATAAGCAACAAGTGTACTAAGTTTCAAGTTGATTGGACTTCAGCTTCATCAAAAACTACCTTGACCAAAAACTTTAACCTGAAACTCCCACTTTCATTTTCTATGTTCAGTGGACCGTGAAATTGGAGGTCAAAAGTCTAATTTGGCTTTAAAATTAGAAAGATCATATCATAAGCAACAAGTGTACTAAGTTTCAAGTTGATTTGACTTCAGCTTCATCAAAAACTACCTTGACCAAAAACTTTAACCTGAAACTCCCACTTTCATTTTCTATGTTTAATGGACCGTGAAATTGGGATCAAAAGTCTAATTTGGCTTTAAAATTAAAATGATCATATCATAAGCAACAAGTTTGCTAAGTTTCAAGTTGATTGGACTTCAGCTTCATCAAAAACTACCTTGACCAAAAACTTTAACCTGAAACTCCCACTTTCATTTTCTATGTTCAGTGGACCGTGAAATTGGGGTCAAAAGTCTAATTTGGCTTAAAATTAGAAAGATCATATCATAAGCAACAAGTGTACTAAGTTTCAAGTTGATTTGACTTCAGCTTCATCAAAAACTACCTTGACCAAAAACTTTAACCTGAAACTCCCACTTTCATTTTCTATGTTCAGTGGACCGTGAAATTGGGGTCAAAAGTCTAATTTGGCTTTAAAATTAAAAAGATCATATCATAAGCAACAAGTGTACTAAGTTTCAAGTTGATTGGACTTCAGCTTCATCGAAAACTACCTTGACCAAAAACTTTAACCTGAACGGAAGAACGGACGCACAGACGGACGGAGCCACAGACCAGAAAACATAATGCCCCTCTACTATCGTAGGTGGGGCATAAAAATCTAAGTACATGTTTAGATTCAGCATATCAAAGAACCCCAAGAATTCAATTTTTGTTAAAATCAAACTAAGTTTAATTTTGGACCCTTTGGACCTTAATGTAGACCAATTTGAAAACGGGGCCAAAAATTAAGAATCTACATACACAGTTAGATTCGGCATATCAAAGAACCCCAATTCAATTTTTGATGAAATCAAACAAAGTTTAATTTTGGACCCTTTGGGCCCCTAATTCCTAAACTGTTGGGACCAAAACTCCAAATTCAATCGTAACCTTCCTTTTGTGGTCATAAACCTTGTGTTTAAATTTCATAGATTTCTATTTACTTAAACTAAAGTTATAGTGCGAAAACCGTCTTCGGACGACGACGACGACATCATACCAATATACGACCGCAATTATTTTTTTCAGTCGTATAAAAATCAGCTTTATTCCCATATGTAAAGAAGCATAACCCTAAATCTGTAAAAGTGAAGACATCAAAATCCATTCTTGATCTGTGTTATTCAGTAATAAGCATTGTGTATAAGTTTCATAACATTTGGTGGAGTTATTTAAAGAGAGAAAACAGAAACGAAAGTTCAGCAGTTTGTCCATTTGTACAGGGATATACCTCTTGAAAGGTAAAAGTGATTATATCAAAACTTAATCTGTGTTTTGTGGTAATGAGCATTGCTTACAAATGACTTATCAGTTTTATATTAATTGGTTGAGGCAAACTAAAACTAGAGAACAAAAACATAAATTCAGCATTTTTCCATTTGTAAAGGGGCAAAACTCTAAGAGGAAAAAGTAATACCACTAATATTCAAACTTGATCCGTGTTTTGTGGTATTATGCATTGTGTATAAGTTTCATATCAATTATTTGAAGCAAACAAAAGTTAAAGAAAATAATTCAATTTGGGACGTACATACAGACAGACAAGGGTAAAAGTTAATGCCCCCTCTGCTACGGCAGAAGTATAAAAAGAATTAATCTGACTTGCATATATTTTTACCTAATGGATGACTGTTGAATATGAATAGTTCTAAAAAGTGGAGTAAAGCATGCAGTCAACAGTCGTACAATAAATTCTGGGTTTGCTAATGAGCCTTAGTTTGTAATTTCTATTCCTAAAACTGATTGCAACATTTATAATTTTATACATGAATTTACCTGTTGAAGGGTGCTATAATTAGACCCTCTAACATATTCATCATCACTATCTACAGTATCATTGGCAGGTTCTCTACTCTCATCCTCCATCAGAGTGATCTGTGATAGCAAGCATCTACCAGCATCTTTATCGTCCTATAATTTGTACAAATTTTACTGTACATGTGTACATAGTATTTTGTCATACTCAAAGATAATGTGATTTTAGAATTGAGTTTTTGCATAATTAATTAAATATTCAAGTACGTATCATTAAAAAAAATAAATAACTCAATATGAATTCTGCTCATTTCTAATTTAACTCTTGTATATGTTGAAGTACAAAATGATAATTAACTGTTTACAGTAGTGATTAAGCTATTTCTTTTTCCAGCATTCTAAGAAATAATAACATCTACTTTTTAATTTGTTTTTATAAAAACAGTCCATTTTAATTTGTTCTAAGAAATGAGAATGTTATCTTGTTGTTTTAAATGTTTATGCAGCATATTGAAGTTGTCATTATTGAAATGGTCTGATGATAAATTAAATTTAAATCATATTTTAAACTAAAAATTTCCTTTACTAGATCAAGAATATTTTATACAATAATATACTTGCATAAAATTTACACAAGTAAAAATAAACAAATTACACTTCTTAAACTTAAATCTGTTATTAAAATAGAAATTTAACAATGTCATTGAAATAATTTATATTTGTGTTAAATACCTTAGTAAAGACCATCTCTAAGCCTTCTTGAACTTTTTTCTTTGCTACATCAAACTTTCCTAGGTTTGCAAGAGCTTTACTCCAGGTCTGGAAAAAATCACCCATCATTGAACTTCCTCTTGTAACAGGAAATTTTTGGTCAACTGTGATAAAAAAGGTCAATTTTAATCTTTTATTTTTGGTACGAAAGCTTACAAGAAGCAAGAGTTCACTTCAATCTGATTACAACACAAACAAGGAATTCTTTGAATCTTGAATAATTTTGAATTCTGGAAAATTGATGAGAAATTTATGATGAAAACTAACCCAACTAAATAGGGTAAGCCATGTGTGCATAGCTAAGGGGGTTAGTTAGCTCATACTAAAATAATAGTAAAAGTAAAATTAATTTTAGCAATGTGCATGGCTAACCCTATTTAGTTGGGTTAGTTTTTATCATACATTTCTAATCAATTTTCCAGAGTTAAAAATTATTCCAGTTTCAAATAATTTCTTGTTTACAGATCATGTGAAGACACTTCATTCTACTTTCTGTTTCAGGATCCTCTGGTTTTGTCCTCATAATACACACCTTCAAAAATTTGTAGGTAAAAGTAATAATGACTGGAACACAAAGAAGAATGGCATGTTGTCAAATCCTTGAAAGCTAGGCCCCCGCACAATATCTATATTTGATTCAGATTGAGTTAAATTGATACAAAGAGAAACTCAGAATTTTCTGAAAATAGTAATAATGCATAGGAAAAGGAATGGCATACTATGATCTGTACATAATATATAAAAATATGGGATGCGGTACAATTGCCAAAGAGACTGACAGACAAAGTGAATGTAGTATACCACCCACATCATGAGGGTAGATGTAATAAAGAGGAGGTTTACTTGCACTTCAGACAACAATCTCTTTTGAATACTCCATAAAAATACAATATAACAGTGCTTTTATAAATCTTATTCTTCTTTTAAAATTTACTTCATTGCTTTTCCATCAGTCATTATAGAGTTAAAATTTATTACAAATCTACTTACTGTCTTTACAAATTTTACAGACTTGTTGATTATTTCCCTGAAAAATAAAATTAAAACTTGTTTAACAAAAGTACTACTTTCTTATTTCTATACATTTTTTAATATATAAAAATCTTATCTCCAAGTACAATTTGATTAATTGATTGAATGTTTTTTGTTTAATGTCCAGTTGCAAATATTTTTTATGGATCTTCAGGACAAGAAAAATTTTAAAAATACAAAAAATGGTAAGTTCTTCAAAGTGACCATAGGTCAATTGGGGTGGATTGCTACAAAGTGGGTCTCATTGGGGTCTAAGCGTGACGCGGGATTGCCGATTTTTTGTAAGCGTGACACGTGAAAGTCAAATTATTGTGTCGGGAAAACGGGAAATGAGGTCTAGCGGGACCCAGGAAATGACAAAAAAATGAGAATTGCTTACGTACATAGTGTAAGCGGGATACGGGAATCTGACAAAACAGTAAGCCGGATCCGGGATCGTAACCCCCCAATGAGACCCCTACAAAATGTGCCTCCCCTTGAACAAAGGGTATTTGGGTAGCCTAGGAACATAACAAGTCATTTAAGGATAAGATACATATAAAGAAATAAGGAGATGGGGTATAATTGCCAATGAGAAAAGAAAACCATCATCCAGAGACCAAATGACATAAAAGTTAGCAAACATAGGTCACCAAACAACCTTTAACAATGAGCAAATCTCATGTCCCAAAGTAAGTTATTGAAGGTACTGAAATGACGAATGTAAAACAATTCAAACAAGGAAACAAAAACAAATATGACATACAGCAACAAAGGTCAACCCATAATATATAGGCCTTTTTATATCTATAGAAAATTACCTTAAGAAGGAAACATTTAGTTATCTGTATCAGGATACATCTCACATCTTCAATAACAGCCTTGGCTAACTGGAAGTCTCCTTGTACACTCCTCAGAGATATGTTAAGATCCAGGTATATGTACAATGCTTTATCACAGTTTTCTGTTGGGTTGCTGGCAAACAGTTTGTCTGTCTCTGCTCTCAGAGTCCTTATTAAGGCTATCAGTTTCTATAAAGATGATAAATGTACACTCAACTAAAATATTATCACACATCACAAAGGTACTGTGTTGCAAGGTAAAATAAAAAAAATATTATCAGCATTTTCTCAATTTGAGATTATAAAATCTTATCATCTTAGTATATACTTATCATATATATTGTGTAGCAGAAATTACCAAACATGACTTTGGTGCCAATTAGTATTTCAAAATATTTGAAACAGGGGAGATAATTTAAGGTACAAATGTATAAAAGTTGTAACTGAAGCCAAGTTAGTAATGTACATATGTCAAGTACAACCCCTTTCAGTTTATTTCCAAGTTAATTTTGCCATTTGTATGTCACTAAAGCATTTTAAATAAACTGTGTAATGGAAACGGAGGGATAAAGGTTTATTGATTCTGACACCAAATCTCTTCTTAAACATGACAAACCATAAGCAAAGAAATGGCACATTTATTGCTGTTCTTCATGTTTATACATTAAGAAATGTTTAATTAGACTCTTACTATGAGATTAAGTCCTTCTAGTAATGGAATCCAGTATGTTAGTGCTTCATTGGCATGGAAAGAATAAACATCTAGTTTTCTGATCCAAAATCCTGAAAAAAACAATGTTAAATATTGAATCATTTCTTAACATAACAATGTATGCGAATAATTTATTTCCGACTAAATTCATGAAGAAAATTCTCTTGATGGAGAGTTGCCTCATTTGCACTCATACCACGTCTTCTAATACCTATATGCTATAGCCTTTTTTTGCTGATGCAGTGTAAACATGGTAAAGCAATCAAAAATCAATCAATCAATTAATTAAATGTAAAATAAGAATTATATATATTATATAAGAATCCATGATCTTCCTTTCTCCTTCCTTTCTTGTATTCTAATTATGTTTATAACCAATAAGAAATTTGTATTTTGTTATTTCATTTTTTATTTGAAAAAACAGACTAAAGTCATTATGTACAATATTTTCACATCAGTGATTTTGTGTCAATTAAAATAAATAATACTGTACCTTTATAATAGCATTCTAATGCATATTCATGATCTCCACACTGAAAAGATATATATAAATTATAAATTAGTTGTAATTGATTTTAATATGAACTATGAACAATATGATACATGTGTCTGACATATAACATCAAAGAATTGTTACATTTAGGAATGCATGTTACTTGCTGATTTGAACATCTTAAAAGCAGCAGATACCATCCAAAAATAAAGACTACAAAAATAACATTTCTTTAAATGAACAACGAAAATTGAAAAGAATAGTTTACATTAACTTATATGCAAATTTAAAAATCCAAAAACATTTCGTAGTTATAGTCATGATAGTTGCTTTGATAGAGGAAATTTGGATAAACCAGGAGAATAGGTACATATTACCCTGAATTGAAGGTAACAGATTTCAATAAACTTCATAAATAAATGAATCTTTTAAGTCAGTATTTTTACAACTATCTGACATAAAGTTAAACTTTTTACATACATTAAGTAGTTTTGATTAATAAATGTATTTAAATGCCTTGAAATAGCATAAATATTCAATTTAAGATGGCAACAAGTCAATAAAAGTCAATTTCAATACCAAAATTACAGACTTTTTAATAAAGAGGGGATATAATGTATTGTGTTTTGGTTCATGACACAATATCCCTACATGTACTTGACAAACCAAAAAGTAATGGAACAGTGTTTTTATTCCCATTCTTCATCTCAAAGTAATATTCTTTCAGCAGAATACTAAGCACTGCATTTGACCACACATACATTGGTTTAAATCAACAAATTATACTGGTGGAAACTAATCAAATATACCACAATCAACATATTTAATTTACCTGTTTGTTTAAATACTGAAATATATATATCAATATATTACCAGTCAAAAATTTTTAATCAATATTGTGCAAACTGGTTTTTTACAACGTAATTCAAAAGCCATGCATGCAGTCACATAAAAGAATTAAAAAATCAAGAGTGTTTAGTAGTCATGGTAGTGGAGTTATTATGCCATCATTTTTTAAACCATTTTTAAAAGAAATAATTATTATAAAATAACTCAACATGAAATCAATAACAAACAACAAAAGATATTTTAATGTATATTTAAACTCAACAATCATTCTATGCAAAGATTTACTACAGAATTTTAAGAAACACTTTATCTGTTGTAATGATCAATGGTTTACATGGTGCATGTGCATTTTAAAATGAACAGAAATAATTGATTATGCAATTTAAATGACTGTTTTAAGTTGAAATTTTCAATAAATCAAACACATTTTCTTTTTCTATTATGTTTTAATTAACTTTAACTCAAAAGGTTTATGTATATATGTATACATGTAGAAATCAATCAACCAAAAATATAAATGACTTAATTTGTCTCATGGTTATATATTCCAGCTTTCTTCAATAGATTTTTAATTGTGAATTAAAATCAAAAGACAACTTCAGTGAGTTAATACCCACAGAAAACTATGTGAATATTAAACAAAGGATGCAGATGGATTCATGACAAAATTGTGTTTTGGTGATGGTGATGTGTTTGTACATCTTACTTTACTGAACAATTTTGTCAGATTTGCTCTTATGCTTTTGTTATTGAGTAATAACCCAAAAACTGCATTTTACCCCTATGTTCTATTTTTAGCTGTGGCAGCCATGTTGGTTGGATGGCCGGGTCAACGGACACATTTTTTTAAATTGATACCCCAAACATGATTGTGGCCAAGTTTGGATTAATTTGACCCCGTAATTTCAGAGGAGAAGATTTTTGTAAAAGATAACTAAGATTTACGAAAAATGGTTAAAAATTTACTATAAAGGGCAATAACTCCTAAAGGGGTCAACTAACCATTTCGGTCATGTTGACTTATTTGTAAATACTACTTGCTGAACATTATTGCTGTTTACAGTTTATCTCTATCTATAATAATATTCAAGATAATAACCAAAAACAGCAAAATTTCCTTAAAATTACCAATTCAGGGACAGCAACCCAAGGACAGGTTGTCCGATTCATCTGAAAATTTCAGGGCAGATAGATCTTCACCTGATAAACAATTTTACCCTGTCAGATTTGCTCTAGATGCTTTGGTTTTTGAGTTATAAGCAAAAAACTGCATTTTACCCTTATGTTCTATTTTTAGCCATTGTGGCCATCTTGGTTGGTTGGCCGGGTCACCGGACACACATTTTTAACTAGATACCCCAATGATGATTGTGGCCAAGTTTGGTTTAATTTAGCCCAGTAGTTTCAGAGGAGAAGATTTTTGTAAAAGTTAACGTCAACGGACGACGCCGGATGCCGGAAGCTAAGTGATGAGAAAAGCTGACTTGGCCCTTTGGGCCAGGTGAGCTTAAAAGGCCAAGCAATGAGATAAAACACTTTTTAGGCTAGAAATGTCATGTACTTAACAGTCTTATCTAACTGGTTTGAGTTATTTGCTGCAAAGTACTGCTGTATACAGGCATGTAGCCAGGAATTACCAAGGGGGGTGGGGGGGGGTGGGGTTCGTTGGACTCATGAACTTGACTTTAACAGTCACAATTTGAACAAAACGTTGACTTTAACAGTGCTTATTGGATTTCAAGGGGGGTTCGTCCGAACACCCCAAACCCCCCCCCCCCCTGGCTACAGGTATGGTATAAATAACTACATGTAGGTAACATGAAAATTGCAGACATGAAAGGGTTGAATATAAAGTACAACAAAAAATAAGGGACAGAGAAAAAAATGACCTTAACAACATACCTAACCTCCGCATTTTATAAAGGAGAAAACCCTATAGATACCAACAGATGTTCTGTTGGGCCTTTCATGGCTCTTCTTTGTTCTATAGGAAAATGATTTCATGCATAGAAAAATAATATAACCAACACTCATGCATATCATAAATATATAATTTATCTTAACCTGCTGAAAGATACAACAACAAGTGTTGTATGCTGTAATCTTGTCTGAATCAAGTGCTGGATCATGTATGTCTTGTAAAATATCATAAACTTTTATACAGTGCTTTTTGGCTTCACCTAGATTGTTCATCTCCAGGTATTCCACAGTTTGATCAAGACAAAGCAGGGCTGCATTTAAATATGCCTTTGATTGAGACATCTCCATGTCCATTATATCATCTGGAAGCCTCTGATCATATACTGTAGAAAATGTGTACGGACCAACTTCTCTACTAACGCAATCAGGGACTCTTTGGTAAAGTAGTGATTGTTTTTTTGCAATAGGTAAGCTGTCCATTTCAGCAATGTTGTCCTCAGCGGACATGACACTATGGTTGCCTGACATCATTGAATCATCACTATAATATGGATCTATGTCAGACATAGAATCAGTTTTGGTATTCCCGTCTAACATGGTGACTGCATTGTTATCTGTGTCCTCCATATCTGATAATGGCTGTTGTGTCCAATAATTAACTATTTTCTGACCAACGTTTTTTAATAACTGAAAGTAAAATAATAAGTTTTAAAAGCTTAAATGTAAAAAATATCAACATGCACTGTGGGTTTACTTATTTTCTTGGGTACCAATTTTTGTGGATTAAGGAAACTTGCATGTTCATGGATATTTATTTAAATTCCACCACATTTTTTGCGCCAGAGCCTCTGGCCTCAGTTAGTCTTGAATGATTTTTAATTTAAGTTCTTTTAAATGTTTTGGAGTTTAGTAATAGTATAATGTCCATGTTGACTATACTAGTACACATTTTTGTTTAGGGACCAGCTGATGCCAGCCTACAGATGCTGGATTTTATCAGTGTGTTGAAGACTCATTGCAATTGGTGGCCTTTGGCTGTTTTCTGCTCTTAGGTCGGATAGCTGTCTCTAACACATTTCGTTTTTCTATTCTCAATTTTATTGTAGTAAGTCTTCTTATTAATCATCTATAGTTAGTTTTTATCATATAATAATTGTATCTTAATTAAAAGAGTGTGAACATGGGATAATCTGAAATCAAACAGTGACTGGAGAATAGAATTATGGTCACTTTGGTGTAATTACCACTGGCATTAAAACCCTTTCTCAAGTAAAGCGTCTGTTTTGCTGTGTAGGATGAACAAGTACCCAACCACATCCTTTAAGAATGCTGACATTGAATCTGATGCTTTGTGTAAAGAGAGTGCATGATATTCTCCCTTAGCTGTTATAGCTGGATATGAAGGTGGATTTTTGACAAAACTCCTTTCTTTTATGGTCAAAACAGAAACAAATTGAAATTATGTTTGAAATAAGTGGAAATTTCTGGCATTTATTGGCAAGATTCCATCAGCATTAAAGTAATCATCAGATCATGGTTCTTTCTTCCAAGCAATAGAATATTACCAGGGGTGGATCCTGGGCTCCAAAACAAGCATGACAAGCCGAGGATTTGAGCGATCTTTTTAAAAAGTCTATGAAAAAATCATATTTGGAGCTCCATAAGGTAGACCAACCCCTCCCCCCAATCTACCTCTGTTAGAATGCCATAACCAGCTTTACAAACTTTGTTAACAATAAACAAAGATGATTTTAAGTTTGAACCTGTATGTTGTGAATTAATTTTTTCATGAAACTTGCAGAGTTTATGAGTAAGAGCATATAGGGATTAGCTCCAAATAAGAACTTAATAATGTGTGTGTCCAGGTTTAATAAAGCGCAACAGTGTTATATATACATGTATGATGTATGAGGTTAACAGTAATTGTGAACCTGAGCATTTGAATATTCTAGAATGGCTCAGCTTTACATAATGATCATTCACAAAGAAGGGTTTGTATTCATTACATCCTGATATGAATGTAAAATTTGTCGCTGGGTATATATAACACATATATTTCCATCATTGTCCATCGAAACAGTTTTTTGTACATATTAAAAAAAATCAATTTCAATATCATTAAGGTTTTAAGCATAAAATATTTATATAATAATAGTAAAAGATCTTATTTTCTACATGCACATGCATATATGCGTTCCAAAGAACAAGTGCCTGAGTGTGTAGCTGTGTCTCACAGTGACTGTCTCACAAAGCCAAATTTATATTTTTAAAGTTCTATAAAAGCAATCGTTTATGTCCTAGGTCCCCACCAGAACTGTGGACTTAATTTTAGATAAAATTAAACATTGAAAATGTCTAATACTAACATGAAACATGTTAACAGATATATACATCCGAAGCTTATATTCTGACCAGAAAATCCCACCAAAATGACATCATTCCCACTGTTTTTGTTTCTATTAATAGAAATGAAACGTCACACCAAAATGAATAATATTTACCTTTCAAACACACGCTGCAAGATATCATCAACTGCGTATTACATAATCCAAACGATGTCCACGTTCTCTTTGAATATTTTAATAATATATTTTACCAATCAATTTTCTCTTTTCATTCTCTCAATTTCGTTTTGATTTTTTAAAATTCCTATGCCTTTCGGAGTATGATATTCCGAAAGTTAATTTCCAGGAAACCCAACTTCTACTTTCACTTTGTGCTTTCACTCAAAACACCACAAAATAAATCTGTATCTAATGGACGGAATGACCGTGAAGAATTTAGTTCATTTGACATTCATTATTCTTATCTGTCTACACAATATCTATATATAAGACGAATATGTTTAGATTAGATATTTATTTCATTGTTCATTATCTGAAACTACACATATGATTCAGTTCTATTCTCTAGCCTAAATATTCTATATATAGTTGTCTCAGTCATTGAAGGTACACTGGGACCGTCGATAGATCATACATAGTCTCTCGCTCTAGTTGCTAATAAAGAAAAGGGCGAGTTGATAACGGGTGACTATACTACACTTCCTTGTTAAATTGGCTCTGTATTTTTAGTAGTTTCTGTATCATTCGGCATTATTGTTTTGCTTTTGTATGATTAATCAAGACAAATCATTCATTTTAAAATAACAAGCAGAAATC
Organism: Mytilus galloprovincialis; assembly: GCF_965363235.1. Lineage (NCBI taxonomy): Eukaryota > Metazoa > Mollusca > Bivalvia > Mytilida > Mytilidae > Mytilus > Mytilus galloprovincialis. The sequence continues at coordinate 9,680,293 of NC_134838.1, forward strand.
GGTACCCAATGAATGAACGACGTATATAAAATTACTAAAATTTAACCGTTGAAAAGCACACCAAACATCAGTAAATCTTGTCGCCTTATGAATTATAACCGCTATCATTACTTCATTTACATATAGTCATTTCATTAAACATCGTTTCATACATAGGAACCAATATGTTCTTTTATATATAATCTTATAAACCTAGATCATAATAATAATGAATATATAAATAAATATAAACTTGAGGTGAAAAAGTGACATACCTGTTTACTTGTATACGTATGTTTACCACTGAATGTTATTTCGTACAGAGTATTTATATATTATGCTGATAATATGGAAATTTTGTAGCTATTTATAGTTCTTTGTTGTAAGATTTTCCAGAAATTATTTAACCAATCAATATTTTTTTTAAAACGTTATTTTGAACGTGACTTTTTTACATTTAAAAAGAGGGGTTCATAATTCCTTAATACATTAGACATTAGACATTAAACATTATTTTATTAAACCAATCATGGGCCCTTGCCGGGCAAGATACAAAAACATCATAATACAATACACAATCATAACGAATCATATAATGTGATGGTTAAATTACCATTTTTTTTTAAAATAGTAGTTTTATTGTGTAGTCCTAATAATGATCAATAATGAACATGATGTATGTATTCAAATCCTCGATCATCTTCGATCCCTTGGATTATTTTTTTTTTGTGGTACAGATACTTTCGTTCATTTTTAGAAATTATTCTACATGTTCTAGTTTATCTTCTGTTATAACAATTTTTTTTATAATAATAGAACCGTATTAATTAAGGATGGGAGAAACAAATCAGACTATATTCTTATGAGAAAAAAATTCTTATGGCTTAAAGAATGTCAGAGCTATACCTAGGGGCGACTGACTATCAGCCTGTACCAACAATTTCAATGTTTGTAAATTGTACTGATTTCTACGAAGAGCCTCAATAATTTGGACCCATGCACTTATCTTATTTCATTCTGGTAACAAACTGAATACTAGTAAATAAGCATATAACCGTATAAACAATAGCGTACAGTGTTGGTAGACATTGTATAAAACTATTTTGCTCTTTTGTTTAGTTTTATGACATTCTTTCATTTTAGAGCTTGACTTATTAGAAACATTTGATTCGGCAAAGCACAAAACATAATTATGCTGAGCTTTTTACCGAATTTAGATACAGATATAAAAACAAATAAAACAAAGCTTCATGCACAAACAGACAAACATACAACAACAAAAAGCCGGTAGCAACAACAATTTTACAGATTTTTAGCAATCTTATATCAAAACCATCATGTGGCAAGCGCCTTTGTGGGCCACCTGAGAGCGAGTCAGCAGCAGCAGAAGAAATATCAAATAAACGCTAGACAAGAAAGCAATTAATTTAGGCTAAAAAATTTAGTAAATAAATAAACATCGAACGCAGTATAATATAATAAACTAATAGATAGTTGTGTCGTTGACAATTGTATCACATCTTATTTTTTTTATAATTACACAAAGCTGATACTATGAGAATTCTACGTTAAATACATAAACTGTCATGCAAACCATCGATATCTCGAACCATTGCATGACACAATCATGATTTTAAATTGAGAAAAAACTGTGTTCCGTCATGAAATCATGTTCTGGAAAACTGTTCAACAGTTTAACTGCAACATAATTAAACGATATTTTTTACTATAAGTAGATGTTTTTACCCACGGAACATGTAATATATTACTATATCTCCAAAAGAGCATTTTGTAGATTTAACTTTTAGAAGATTGTACAAACACGAAGGAGCCATAGCCCTGATTCTGCGAACCAGAAGAGTTGACACCTTAGCGCCCTCCACGAGTTGTAAATATATAAAGTTGTAGTCATCATACACAAATCAGGGTTCTCTTTCTTGCACTTTTTAAAATATTTTGGTTTAGACCTTTTTTGAAGACTTGATACTACTCTCTAGACATGTCGTTCTGCTATTTGATTTATTATGGTTACAGTGTCAGTGAAGTATGGCTACAGTGTCAGTGAAGTATACTTCTCAACAATTTTTGTACATACTAGATCATCAATTCCTATTTGAGATGATAAGAAAAAAACGAAGTTGATATGGCAGCGCATGATTGAATACGTATACATTTCTATTTGGTAACTGATCACATTGCTTTAAAGATTAAGGGCTATGTTTATATTCCCAGAGAAATGATATATAGAAATTATATGGGAATGGAATACAAGTATATTTCTAAACAAGGAGACTTCAATACAGTATGTTGTTGTTGGTTGGTTTTTGTCTGTCGTATTTTATTTTACGTTTATTTTTTGGTCATAAATCAGACAGCTTATTTTTCTCATATGAATTATTGTACACTAGCTTATTTTAGAGTGTATGGGCATTGCTATTGTTTAAGTATGTACGGTGACCTATACAATGCTTTCTTTGGTGGTTAATTTATTGCTTCATTTGTATTTATTTATCACATTCCTGTATTTTTATACTGATATGCCTTGTAATTAGCTCAGCTGTTTTATGTGTAAAAATAAATGAGTAAAGGTAAACGTTAATCATAGATATTGTAACTTTGATCTCTTTGATTAAAAAATATAAATTTCACAAATCACAAGCACAGTCAATACATCACACAACTAGCAAATGTGATGGTAAAGTTCTGCCATCACTAAAAAATGTCGTTCCTATCATTGGAAATTTTCAATTTTCTAAATATCCACTAGTATTTGATGTACCATATAAAACATTTCTAAAAATAACATCTCGTCCGAGATATCAGAAACCAATAATGCAAATCCATTAGCGAACAAACCTTAATATAGCAGAAAAAAGACGAATCAATCTCTCCAGGAAACCCAGTGCATCGGATCGAAATCTCTCAATTTTATCAAATTTAGAATACATTTTTCTTCATTCATATAACATATTACAAAACGAGATATACACACCGCAATCAGTTATTGTTCATTCGTTTTATGCATGATTGAAATATAACAATCCGATCTTTTTTATCAATTTTTAAAAAATCAAGTGTTTTTTTAGAAAATGAATTGTGTAAATCAATACATTCCTATAGATTAAAGGTGATATTCCACACCACATTCCTTCCTTTATTGACATAAACAAATAATTTTAGGCTATCAGATAGGGTATATATATATATATGTTTATTTATAGCATGCTGACATATAAGTAGGGTATTGTAAATGTCATACAATACCCACTAAAGCTACCGAATAGAGGTCGTATTCAATTCTGAGAAGAAGACATTTTCCCTATGTGTAGGAAAAATAGCTTTTAAATCCAAAGCAAATAAAAAAGTTATATATCTTAGCTACGGAGCGCCGAATGGGACTCTTGTGGTTCCAGTGGCGGATCCAGGGGGGGGGGGGGGGGGGTTCCGGGGGTGCGCACCCCCCCTTTATTTTTGCCGATCAATGCATTTGTATCGGGACATATGTTTTGCACCCCCCCCTTTGCCCTGGGTGCCCTGGGTTAGCACCCCCCCCCCTTTCGAAAATTCCTGCATCCGCCCCTGGGTTCTGTACTTGAAATTCAATTTTGTACGGACAAAAGTGAGTTTTGTTCAACAAAATGAGTTCAGTTTAACAAAATTTGTAGCATACTAAAAATTTAAATTTTGTCATTTAAAAATATCTTTCAGTGGACAAAAGTTAGTTTTGTCATGACAAAATTCATTTTTGTTACACAGATTTTACTTTTGTTACCTAATTTGAAAATTGGGCGACAAAAGTCAATTTTGTATGCAAATTAGTTTAGTTTGGATTCTGTGAATTTATTTGCATACAAAACTGAGATTTTGTCACAAAATTCAACTTTGTGTTTATGTTAGTGTAGACAAAGTTGAGTTTTGTTCAACAGAAGTGTAAACTTAACAAAAAAGTAAATTTTGTGCCTCTAAAGTCAATTTTGTGCCTCTAAAAACAATTTTGTGCCACAAAAGTCAATTTTTATAGACAAAATTCATTTTTGTCATGACAAAATTCAATTTTGTGTTGATTTTTGTGTCGACAAAATTGACTTTTGAAATTAATTTTCCACTTTAAGATACAAGGCAAAATCACAAAATATGACTAGTGTTAAACCATCCAAACGGGAAAAGTAACGGTCTAATCTATATAAAAACTAGATGCGCGAAACACGTATAAACTACATAAACAGACGACAACTACTGTACATCAGATTCCTGACTTTAAACCTAGTATGATTTTCCCTCAAGCTTTAAAGTAGATCTTTAAATATTTATATACTATATTTATATACTATATCTATATACATACCTTTATACTATATCTATCAAGTTTGATTGTAAAATCATACAGAGCTTTGCATATACAGAAAATATGCATATCTATCGATGCATCGTGCCAGTATTTAGATAAGAGAGGACTATACTATAAGAAGGCATTCAAAAGTCGAAGAGAACTGATAACGTAATGGCATACAAAAAACCCGAAAGACGACAAGAAAACAAAAGAGTCTACAAACTACTAAACAGAAAACCAAAGACAATGGACTACTATTTCGTTGTAAGGTTTAAGTCCTTAGACAATTTTTAGTTGTAAGTTAAGATATGAACAGATTCAACAGGTTACACTCGTATCCTTTATCACAAGTTCAAAGGTAGTGATACGATCAACATAATATCCAAACTTTACCTTATTCCGTGCAAGGACACCGTCAATAAAGCGGAATCGGAATTGAATTCTGCCTCATACGATTAAAGGAAAAGTGAACAAGAAAGTTTATTGGCGGTGGGCACAGTATTTAGTCTGTAAACAAATGCCATTGTGACAACTCAATGGTTCACGCAAACGAAATCGGAGTGGCCCATTCCATGAAAATTTTCCAGGATATTAATGTCGTTATTTGAACTTGGACGTTGAAATTTCAGACGCCCCAGATGTTTAAAAAATGTAGAACCTCAACTGTTCAAAAAAGACATTAAGACTCACTAAATGGTCAAATATTTCAAGATGATGAAAAGCCGAATGAGCGTCAAATATAGAAAAAAATAATGATACCAGTAAAACGTTTCGGTCATTCTCTTAAACTACAATTTGACACCCAATTTCCATAAATGGTTACTTATATAGCTTTAAATTTAAATACATGTATCAACTTTTCCTTTCAGTTAACTTAAAATGATATAAAAAGAAGCATCACAACAATAGGTTTCTTGTTGCACTGGTATATCATACTCTGTGAAATAGATATTATATAGCTACATCTACAAAATCAAAATACTTAAAAGTAAGAAGTACCTTGAGAAAATACTAGAAAATTGGAGGAGGAAAAACATTCATATGATAAAACATTTGGTGATTCTTGATTCCAGTTGTTATAATGATTTATATACCCCAGAGATATGCCACTCGGCTGTTGACATCGGTGATTATTTAATCTCTTGAGTTGATAAATCATTTTATTATCAATCTCACCAAAAGTTAATAATTGTATAATGATAATACTTTAGTAGATGGTTAAATGTAAACAAGATGTATCTTTAAACCATCTCCGTAGAGTGCAAATAGAATAATAAGCATCAGAAAAAAAAAAATGAATTTTGAATATTATTTTTCTTTAACTATAAATACAGTTAAATCGTTATTCGAAAAGATCATGTGTAGAACGTTGTGTTGGGTTATCCCATTATTTATATTGTAGTCCTGTCATGTAATGTTTTAATTTTTTTTTCAACCCACCATTTTCTTCTATAAATGCCCTGTACCAGTCAGGAACATGGTCATTTTTATGTTATAGTTCGTTTCTGTTTGTGTTACATTTTAGTGTTGTGTTTCTGTTGTGTCGTAGTTCTAGTCTTATATTTGATGTGTTTCCCTCAGTTTTAGTTTGAAACTCGGATTTGTTTTTATCTCAAATGATTGACGAACTCCCAACAGCGATATACTACTGTCGCCTTTATGTGTTGGCATATTATCTGACTTCCTTGTATCACAAGTTACCAATCACTTTGTCTTTTGCCATTTTTAATAGTGAATGGATCTTCTGTTTCATCTTCAAGCTTTTCTCTATCGTCGATTTTGGTCCCGACTATATTTTCTTTGATGATGTTGTATACACTAATGTCATACATTTTCGTTGCATTTACCAGCAATTTATTTCCCGACTTATTTTGTGGTTTACAAATGTTTCATTGGCTTTGAAACTTCACAACGTTTGTACTAGTTGTAAATATATTATCTGGTGTGTCTTTCAAATGCCATTCAAATTTTACTACAGGAGCACATCTGATCGATTTGTCCCTGTCCTGCTAAATCGAAACACGTGAAAAATAATTAAAGGTAGAATTTCATATTACTTATTATAAAGGCAACAGTAGTATACCGCTGTTCAAAACTCATAAATCCATGGACAAAAAACAAAATCGGGGTAACAAACTAAAACCGAGGGAAACGCATTAAATATAAGAGGAGAACAACGACATAACACCGAAACGTAACACACACAGAAACGGACTAAGCATCAGACAAAACACCACGAGAATAACAAATATAACATGAAAACCAAATACATGAATTTGGGATAGACAAGTACCGTGCCACGTCTTATCTCAATATCTCAAAAATAAGAGAAAACACAAACGACTCAACGTTAAAATACAACACACACATAAACGAACAATAATATAACAATGGCCATCTTCCTGACTTGGTACAGGACACTTTTAAAGGGGAATAAAAGTGGTGGGTTGAACCTGGTTTTGTGGCATGCCAAACCTCGCACTTTAATGGCAAAGTTAAATATAACATTGAGATGACAACATAATATTACAGGACTACAATACAAATAAATAGGAGAACATATTAGACAAAGAAAAACATGATTAATAGATAACAAAAAGCATCAGGTTTAAAATTAGTAAATTTTATCAAATGTATATGAAAGAGTTAACATAAAGAAACTAAAGTATTAACTAATTAAAGAAAACTAAACCCGAATACATAACGCCAAGATATTAAAGATCGAAAGTGAAAAAGGTACAAAGTTGTACAGCACTGAAGATCAAAAGTTGAAAAGGTTTTGCCAAATACGGCATTGTTTTTATGCCCAGGATAAGAACATCCTTATTATATAGAACAATTCATGCTATTGCAAACAGTAAATTTTAACAAATGAATATGAAAGAGATATACATAATGAAACTGAAGTATTAACTAATTACAGAAAACTGAACTCGAATACATAATGCTATTAAAGTTTAACACATAATAGACACATCCGAATCAGTCCAGGCGTCAACGTAATTAAAAAAATGTGACGTCACATACGATGGCGAAACGGCACAAACGTTATGCCACATTTGAATTTATGAAATTTAGAAACAGCATGACGTCACATATGAAAAACTATCAAAGTGAGATAGAATTAGGATTGATTTAAGATTATATTAGAACTAAATACTGATAATTCCTTTAAACAAAATGCGTATTGCAATACTTATTAATAGCAATTAACTGTAATATATATGTCCAGTTTGTTATGAATCCAACTTCAAACGTAAATAATTGTTCAAAATTTAATATAATTAATAAAGGCGGTAATTAATTTTTCTATCCGTAAATAGTTATCAAAAGTACCAGGATTATAATTTTAAACGCCAGACGCGCGTTTCGTCTACATAAGACTCATCAGTGACGCTCAGATCAAAATAGTTAGAAAGTCAAACAAATACAAATACAAACAAATAACACCTAAATATAATAAAAAGACGTCAACACATTTGACAAAATCCGATGAGAATTACAAATATAACATTAAACATATAAACTAAATACAAGAATTTGGGATAAACAAGTACAGAAACACGTCTTATAGTAATGCGAATTCACATTCAGCAAAACAGTCACAATCGGGAATAAGTCACGTTTGGTAATTAAAAGATTAGACGACATAATGACAAATCACAATCTACCATGTGGTAAAAATGTCCTTTGTAGTTTGGTTAAAGAGACATCATATGGATCCACCAATTCATGATGGTGTCCATAAAATTTACGGAGTGTCAATTTTAATCTGTCCTCCTCATAACTTTGTTGGAGACTTTGTTATTATGCCGGACTGTTGGAGAAAACGCGTCGCGTTTAATAACTAAGCTATATTTGTCATGTGTTCACCATCGTTCACTTCTTCAACTTTACGTTTCCCGAAAAGATACTTTTAAGATTAACCATTCGTGAAAAAGCTGCCTTGTCATTCACAGAAAACGTATTTTATTGATGTGTGAACGTTACCGCCTTATTAAGTCAAACTCATCACTATTCGTATCTTTAGTTTTATGTTTGATCTCTAAACGTATTATTTTCACCAAAACACTTTTTGATTTGAAACATAACAAGAAGGTTTCGCAATCGTTGCGATGTTGATGAAAAAGTATTGACGAGTGTGTCTTAAAAATATTAAAACTCAGAAATGATAAAGAAAACGACAGATAGGCAAAACTTGCAATGAAAAAGGTTTACCACTTTGAAGTGAACAATTGTGTCTGTGTAATTATACTCACTGATCGCGTGATACTGTTGTAACATATTTTGATGTATTTGTTTGCATTTAACCAGATGTATAATCAATACAATGTAGCTAGCTAAGTCAGACATTCGTTCCAATAAAAACTGAGCTTTCTGTAAAAAAAAATTGGTTAAATAGTATATTTTGAAACATGAAACGATAAAATTCATTCAGATACTTGATTCAATGAGAAACATAATTGTAATAAGTGTTCGATACTGTTAAACTTAGTCTAGTATATGTTCAGAATGGACGGATTTTCTACTTGTCCTACTTAACTTAAGTTGTTTTATGCATATCAGCTCTGAACTGATTACACAACGACTATTGTACTACTTTTATTATCGTTTTTATCTTGTAAATTACACGTTGAAGAAAAGGAAGCAGGTACGTATCCATGTTAGAAGTAACAACATGCTAACACATATTTTTCCTTAAACGATTTCACGGTGTCAATTGTCTGAAATAATATGAACTGAAAGAACTCAAATTATATATATATTTAAAATCTTTAATGCACAATACAACTTTAAAATACGTTATTATCTATACAAAGTAATCCGATCGATATGTTAGTGAGGACGTTGTACTATATTTTAAATACAAAATGCATACTTGAATCTTGTGGACAATATCCTTGATATTAATTTTGCATAATTGCATTTCTGTCACTGGAAAAGTGTTAAATCCGTGATATTCTAGAAGAAACAGAACAATGACTTTAAGTTAGACTTTGGATGGGAGCTAGTTTAAGTTTTATATCGTTCTGCTGCACAAGAAAAAGGTAACTGCACTGTATTGATTAACATCTGGTTGCGATGACGACGCAGGTATGTATACACTAAAGACTATTTTATGAAATATTGAAATCTTAAAATGGTTCACACCGAACAATATATAAGTATATACAAAATTACCCCCTTGGACAGTTTATATAAATGACATGTTAAATACTCCTTTAGATGTTTATCGTAAATAATTATCAAAAGTACCAGGCTTAACTTTGCCCTTAATATAAAAAAGGAGCACATTGTATATACTCCTTTACAGCAAAATGACTTTAGTGTTTAGGTAAAGATAATATCTTTGACTAGCTTGCCTCCTAGCTGAACCGCGAAGTCATTATAAGGTTATGTATACTACCCTGCTTTAAGAGTATACTAGTACTACAGACAGATATATTGTTATCTGATGGACTAGTTTACTCTTAAAGGAAGGTAGCATATATAACCTTATAAAACTATGTATAAGTACCCGGCCACGTCTACTTGTATTTTTTGTTTATCTGATGAGTTGAGCCTTTTTCAACTGATTTTTATAGTTCGTTCTTATGTTGTACTGTTATACCACTGTCCCAGGTTAGGGGAGGGTTAGGATCCCGCTAACATGTTTAACCCCGCCACATTATTTATGTATGTGCCTGTCCCAGGTCAGGAGCCTGTAATTCAGTGGTTGTCGTTTGTTTATGTGTTGCATATTTGTTTTTCGTTCATTTTCTTAAAATAAATAAGGCCGTTAGTTTTCTCCTTCGAATTGTTTTACATTGTCTTATCGGGACCTTTTATAGCTGACTGTATGCGGTATGGGCTTTGCTCATTGTTGAAGTCCGTACGGTGACCTATAATTGTTAATGTTTGTGTCATTTTGGTCTTTTGTGGATAGTGGATAGTTGTCTCATTGGCAATCATACCACATCTTCTGTTTGATATTCACGGTTCAGCTAGCAAGCAAAACAACCAAATATATTACATTTACCTGCAAAAGTCATTGGGCTGTAACATTGGTTTTATTGGTAGAGACACATGTACAAATATTAGAAAGATGTCAAAATCACGCCTTACTGAGGTTGGATATTTCATCAATATCAAAAGTGAGTAATGTCGATTTTATTTTTATTTTCATTTTGATTATCGAACACTATAAAAAAAAAAAACAGTCAAGGACAAAAAAAAGGAAAAGAAGGATTTTCTTGATTCTACAAGGAAGAACGCTGTCTAACTGACTGATTCACATAAAAACAAATACTCATATGCATAATATGGAAAAGGGCTTGAATAATCAGATCGACACAAATAACAACAACAACAAAAAACAACCCAAAAACCCAACAAAAGAACCCGACTTACACAAACACAAAATACCGATCTTAGAGTACTCGCATGTATCAAAGCTAGATCAAACTCCATAAAAAAAACCAAAAACGGATAAAAAATCAAGCACCCAATACTAATATATCATTTAGGATACACCAATGAATTACATGAAAAGATGTCTTAAACCTAGAAGATAAACATGATCTTGTGCCATGCAAAATTGTTAGTTTCGACAGAATGTATAACCGTTAATGTTCATTGATTCAAACCTACTCCATGTAATATTTTTTAACGGCGATTCATTCAAATTGCAGGACAACGTTCCATAATCAACTTTATATCACACGTTTAATATGGACTCAGATTCCGATGATGAATGGTATGATGAAGAGGCAAACCAAAGCAGGAATCGTCTTAGAAATATGGATTTACAACAAGGTGCAAACACAGAGTCATTACATGATACACCAGAGTCTTGGTTTCACGAAGGTTTGGAAATCAATCGATACGAATTCATCAGGACAGAAAATGTATGTGTGTTGCGTCCATTTCTTTATCGAGACATATTTTCGGCATTTGATGAAAACAAACTCACTAAACAACCAGATATGTATAAAAGATGTATGATTAAAATCCTATCAATGGAAGAAGCTGTTTGTTTTCCAGAAGAAAACAAGCATATGAAAATAAACATTTCTGGGCGAGAAAATTGTGGACAAACATATACAGACGACGTAGTGTATGTAAAAATATCTAACAAAGGCGAGCCACAAGAAGATAAAAAATACTACGGTGAAGTCGTATCATTTATAGATAGAAATCGCTTCAAAAACATATCACATCCTGTTTTTGTTTGTCTCATTGATCGACGACAGAGTCATCTGATGATTCCAATTTGCAAGACTATTCCAAAAATTAATATCTTACACGGACGTCTAGCTAAGAAGTATCCAGAGCGGCTAAGAACAAGCGTAGAAATTCATAAACATGATTCAGCTACAAATGATCTTAAGTTTCATAAATATCATAACATCACAGAAGGTGACAAAGAAAACTGGTTGTTCATTGTAGTTCTTTTAAAATGGAAATTAACTAATATTCACCCCCTAGGTGCAGTCTTAGGTGTAGTGCATAGCTCTAAAGACATAGAAGAGGGATTAACGTTGATTTCTTACCAAAACAATTTGCCATTATGGTTTGATTACCCATCTGTCGATGAAATCAAAGAATTGAGAGACGATTTGCAAGCCCCCGGTTATCAAGATATAACCAAAACCGACAAAATATTCACAATAGCTGGAATAGAAGAAAGTTTCATAAATCATGGTTTTAGCATTAGAAAAATGACAAAGAACAGAGTTAGAGTCGGTATTCATGTTACTGACGTCAGCAAGGTTGTTCACAAAGATGATGATTTAGATATTCATGCGCGATCCCGTGGATTTTCATTTCACAGTTCAAATACAGCACATAATAAACTTATGCTACCTGATCATATAAATAATCTTTGTAGCTTAGAACCAGGTCGCAGAAGGTATGCAATATCAGTTTTCTTTGACATTGACCAAACTGAACCAAGTAATATACATGTAACAGAAAAAACTATTAGCAGAACGGTAATGCGTTCCTCCGCCCATTACAATTACATAGAAGTTGAAAACATTATCAACAATCAAGATATCATTGATGATATTTTCGCTGACGACATAAAGATTCTTTTTCTACTGTCAAAGAAATTGAAATTCCAACGTCTTCAAATGGAGTCCTTTACCTCACCAATATCAGTAGATTTTACAACTACAGACGGTATCATGAAAACTAAAAAAGCACATTCTCTAGTTGAAGAATACCTTGTTCTAGCAAACAACACAATTGGAAGCATTCTGACGCAAAATTTTCCCATGAATGTTCCTGTTTTTCATCCATTACAAATGGCCAGAGATAGTAAAAATAAACAAAGAGAATGGTATTTTTTACACAAATACTTTGCTCATCTGTTGTGCAGCAAACAAGAAGAGATTATTGAAGAAAAAGGGAAATTATCATTAGTTAATGCACTACCATCACCATATTACTTGTATCATAGGTTAGCTGATCCCTCCTCTATGAGTGAAAATGATGAAGATGTAAATATTGATATTGAAAAGAGACTCTTTGTTCCAATACAGTCAAATGTTCTCGATCAAATTGTAAGAAATGTTCAAATAGATAGAACTATTGACGAAGCAATTGAACTAATTTGTTCTGATTTCGTTCATCCTAAACAAGGTTTAGCTTTAAAAGAATGGCAATCATTTGAGCCTAGTCACCAATACAGAATGTCTGTTCTCCATAGAGAAAATCCAGCTGTTCAGTTCACGTGCCCTCTAAGTAGATATTGTGATATCATCATCCATCGATTGATTCATGCTTACTTAGATGAAAAAAATACCCCCTATGACTTTACTGAATTACGAACCATATGTGCGTATTTAAATACGTTATTGAAAAAAACCAACGATTTCAATTTGCAGTATAAAGAATTAGTTTTCTCAAACTATTTAAAGCAACAGCCGATTATTTTTCAAGGTTTCGTTTCTCACGTATCACGCGAAAAATACGACATTTTCATACCAGGTCTTCAAGACACTATGACAAAAAGTGTGTTTGTAAAATTTAGCGAAATAGACGTTTGTAGTATTCCTGAAATCACATTGGACAACGATATGGTAACATTCAACGAAAGAACAGTCATAACTGGTGATCCAGAGAATATAGAAGGAAATGAAGATACACATCAAATATTCTCAAAAGTGACAGTGAAATGGAGAAGGCGTTTATACAGTTTCAAAGCTACTGTATTGGAAAAACCAATGGACGATGAAGTACAAAGACCTGAAAAGCATGTTAAGATATATCCTCACCAGAACACTACGTTTATAAGCTTGAGGTTTTGGAAAAGCACACTTCAACATGTCTTCGACGAAAATCGTAATGCATTAAAAAATAAAATGTCTAATAACAACAGAGAACAGATGATGCAAGAACTTGAAAGAAATAAACAGCACATAGATAGTTTTAAAAACAGTGTCACAGACGTTAGTTCTGAAGTATCTGACCAGGTAATAATTGATCACTTTGTACCATTCCAAACATCGTTTCGACATGGCCAAATTGTTACAGTTCAAATGTCAGCTCAAGAATTATCAGGAATTCTGACACCAATCCCTCAAATAGCTATCCTGACAAACGGTATCAAATTTTGTTTGCCACATGTACAAGATCCAATCAAAACGTTTCTTAGATATGCCAAAAAGAGTTCATTACCTAAGTACAGGAATGTAGACGAATACAAGAATATATGGCTTCCTGTGGTTGAAATGGAATCTACTTATAATGCTGTACATGGCGAGGAATCGGTGATAATCAACGAAGTACCACTTGTATTTAAAAATAACCAGGGCATGTTTGAGTTTGAAGAAGAATTTTGTGAAAAAAGGGATTTGGAGTTTGGATATATTCCAGAAGTGAACGACAATGAAGGTGGATCATTAATAAATGAGAACAAAACATACTTTCCGTTACCGAGTGGAAATTTTCTTTGCATAATGAAAGACCAAGACCTAGACTTGGAAACAAAACAAATGATAGGCAATCAGATTCTTCACAAAGATAAATATATATGGAGTGCGCATGCAGAGACTACTAAAATATGTAAATATCAAAAGTTAGAACAGCGACGAAATGGATGTCAACGTAGAATAACCAAGATTCGAGTAGCATTTCAACTTCACGAAAATAGTTCTCCGCCACCTGCTACTTCGTTAGATGACTGTAGACTAGAGATAATTTCCAAATCGCCAGTTGACAGGTAATCATTTTTAATGAACAAGAATATTAAAATTAATTGTAAAGAGAAAATTAAGTAAATAAGTCAACAAAGAACTTTACACGACTGTTTATAGGATTGCGATATACATATTAATTAATACTGATGAAGAATATTATTTATTCGAAGTATTTAATATTTGTGTTTACTAAATTATTGTGGTGAAAAAAAAAATATCATGATGATGTTGTACCCTATTATACTTGCTTGCTATTTATATAATTTGTTTTCTGTTTGATATACTATTTATGATTTAAGATCCACTTTGTTACAACCGGTGATCCGTATATTTTACAATCGCCAATGGCAGTCATCAGGGTTTAATTTCATCCGTTGTTCAAATGCGTTTTGTTAAAATATACTTTTTTTCCACATTTTTGGTCTTTTGAAAATGTTGTTTGTGCTGTATTTTTACCCCACTACCAACAAACTTGTATTGCATTTACACATATATTAATAACGGTTTGAATAGGTTTTTTTTTCAATTAAGACTTTTATTTATCGAGTCTAAAATAGCAACAATCAAAATTCAATCTATCTAGGCGTGAATCAGTTTGTTAACACACTGATGTAGCTACTAAATTATATAACATAATTGCCCTAAAATGTAACTTTAACACACTAACGAGTGTTATAAAATAGTTGTATTTTATATATTCACGGAATATTTCACGAAAAAAACCCTCGCCTTATCAGGAACGTGCAGCCATCCAGGTAAAAAAATCGGAGGCTGTAAAGAAATTTGTTAAGCTTAATGTACATGTCTTAAACATATTTTTGCAGCTTATTGTACATTCTGATTCTAAATGAAAACAAAGAAATGTGTTATTCTCGTGGTGTTTTGTCTGATGCTTGGTCCGTTTCTGTGTGTGTTACGTTTCGGTGTTATGTCGTTGTTCTCCTCTCATATTTAATGCGTTTCCCTCGGTTTTAGTTTGTTACCCCGATTTTGTTTTTTGTCCATGGATTTATGAGTTTTGGACAGCGGTATACTACTGTTGCCTTTATTTAGTTAAATAGTAGGAATTTCAGGTTTAATTCCGTTGGTTCTCGATAAAAACTGCTTTTCATCTCTCTCATTCAGTCTATGAGTTTCAAGAGTATACGGGTGATGCATTCAGAAACCTTTTTCCCTCTTTGTTTTCTACTTTGATGTCACAATTTTGGTTTATCTCTATTATTGGGAAGGTGATATTTTCAAACTGAGTTTGTACTGTTCTCAAGAGTCGCCTCGTGATTGGGCAGTTTCTTCTGCCGGTGATTATTAAGTCTGATTTTGAATTCAGTTTCTTGCAATTTCCTCAAGTAGGAATATACATACTATTTTCCGCTTTACAATTAGATGTAACATAGATGCTGGTGATAGCGTGGTCCGCGTTGGTGACTTTACAGCACTTACAATTGTTTCTTCTGCATTGTTTTTAACACCCAATTTTGGATTACTTTTTTTTCAACTTTTGATGTAACAAGTAAGTCCATGAGAAAAATTGCTGACGCCAGTGCTTGAGGAGAGCTGCTGAACTATTTTTCAAATGCCAACAAACGGAACTCTATTTTTGCGGATCGTTTAGTTTTTGTTTTTCATTAGGATCTGTCGATATTTTTCTTGAGTTTAATCAAAAGCTCCTGTTATATTTGTGGTTTTTGTATCGTCTTGATTTTCTGAGTTGTCCAAAACGATAGTTGAGTTTGGATTCCGAAAAGCAAATTTGCGTTAGACCAATAGCTTGACTTTAAGGAATGTTCCTGGGGCAGTGTTTAAGGAGCTTTCCTCAAAATTATTTAATGATATATAGAACAACATTTTTCATTAATTCATGATTTGAATAATCATTGTCGTATCTTTAATTCATTGGACATCCTTAATATGGACCAAATTGTCATATGAAATCCCACAATAATTACAAAATCCTAACTTAGAAACATACTACTACTACAACTGCATTTAAATAAAATTTTATCATAATAGGCGTCTTGAAAATCACTTGAAAAAGCTACGGCATGGAACCGATTTAGCCAAAAATATTGCACTGAGAAAAGAAATCAATTTTCCAGGTAAGTACACT
Source organism: Mytilus galloprovincialis (assembly GCF_965363235.1). NCBI lineage: Eukaryota > Metazoa > Mollusca > Bivalvia > Mytilida > Mytilidae > Mytilus > Mytilus galloprovincialis. The sequence goes on from NC_134838.1 coordinate 9,696,893, forward strand.
AATGCTATTTGTCTTAGACAATTTGCTGTTTACTTTCATTAATTTTTATTACTATCAACAATTTATTCATAAGATTAAGATTTGTTTGATTGTTTGGAAGTGTCAAGACAATTCATACATTGTTTATATATCTTTAAGTTGTTGAGTTGTTCATCTGTCATATAATGCATGTTCATTAATAACATATGGTATATTAAATCGGTTAAGTACAGGATATAAGTTAAAAAAAATGGATGTAACGTCTACCATTTCTGTGCGACTTGTTGTCATTCTTTTTTTAATCAGAAGTCACGTTTGAATTCCGAAAGAGTTTCGACCTTAGCTTGCTGCATTTTTAAGAAGAAAGTGAAAGAACTTTTTTTGTAGAGTAACATACCTGAAAATTTAAAATTCAACTGTTTCTGTTGCTTGATGCCAAATCACTTGCAGTTTCTAAAAAATGAAAAATAAAAATGGCTCCATTTCATGCATTGAAATTATCAGGAAAGCACAAATACGAATATTTGAAAGCCAAGGATGTACAAGATTTGAAACAGTTGAAGAGCTATAAGATCCAAGAAGAAGAAATATTAGTTTTTAAAACAAATAAAAGAAAGTATGGTTTCCCCGAGGATAGTCAGCGTGGACTGTGTTTATTTGAGTTATCATTGATATCACTACAAACTGCTCAGAGTCTGAATTGAACATTTTTGGTGCTCGACCAGTAAAATTGAGCACACATTTTACTCGACTAGTCTCGATATTGTCTTGACTGTACTGTACCTAAGTGTACTCGACTAGGTCTCGACTTGACTTAATTAATCTCAATCAGTACTTGATGATCTTTGTGAATTCTGAAATTGTCTTGACCAAGGCTCGACCTGTCTTGACTAGTCTTGACCTTCAAATTTAGTTTTGACTGGTGCAAATCAGCCCATCTAACTAAATTAAATATTGATCTTACAAAATTCAAGCTTATTAGGTAGTTTGATTTATTGCTGTGAAATGAAAGCATTTAGTTTTACAATAGGTAAAAATAAAAATTATTATATATATTCAGATAGGAATCTCTAATTTGTTTTATAACTTTTTCAAATCAACTTTGATTTTCATCAAACTATGCAGCTATCTTATATTTATATTAAGCTTACTGAATCCCATGTCATTTAGTTTAAATGTGTGCTCGATTTCACTAGTCGAGCACAAAATCTGGTCAATTCAGACTCTGAGCAGTTTGTAGCGTATGTTTATGATTATGAATTTAATATTTACTGTTAACAAAACTTTGAATTTTTGAAATACTAAGGCTTTTCTACCTCAGCAAAAGATTAAATTAGCTGTATTTGGTAAACCTTTGGTCCTCAATGCTCTTCAACGTCGTATTTTATTTGGCCGTTTCAACATTTGTTTATTCGAGCGTCACTGATGAGTCTTCTGAAGACGAAACGCGCGTCTGGCGTAAATATGAAATATCAATCCTGGTATCTATAATGAGTTTATTTAAATCATGTCAATACCGTAGTACTGACTATAAACGATTATAGTGAGCTTGTGATATAGTCCACAGTAGTGGTAGTGTGCCGAAAGAAAGTATTTTAAAATGATAAACACGATGGGAACCACATGTTAAACAAGACCTTGTTACCCTACCGTTAATTTGAGATTACTCCGGATTCGATAGAGTAACGGTTGCTCAGTCTTTCGTCTACTGTATTATGTTTTGGAGACGTTTTGGTGTTCTCAGTTTTTTTAATACTTTGTCGTTGCTAGTTTTTTAAACGGTTATTGTCCTTATGGTGACTTCTACTTTTAATTTTAGAGACATACATTCTTTAGCAATTATACCTATAATATACAGATTTTTTTGGTCCCTTTTCGAAAGAAACAATATTTTCATAAATTAGAAGAGTTGTTGTTGCATTTGGTGATTTTTTTTTCACCTAATCCGTTATTGAACAGGAAAGCAAAATGCAGTTTTCCATTGTCCATACTAGATTGTTGTGTGTTTTTTCAAGTCGTTGGCGCATTTATATATTTAAGTTAATATAGAAAAATTTTGATGGTCCATAATAACTTGAATTAATAAAATGACCAAACTTAATGTTTGCCACAAACCTAACTATATTTAAGATCGCATACATTTGGAAGTAGCAGAACAGATTGAGACAGAAGGTCTCGATGTTGATATGTGGCCAAATAATCAACATCAGCACTGGGCTATCAAGACATCTTTGAAAAGAAGATTTAAATTGATTCAAGGCCCACCAGGTATATAATAAACTATTGCAACAACCAACTTTTCTAATGATTGTTTTGGGATTTTTACGTTGAACGTTTTGTGTTACTCTAAGTAATCAATTAAAAAATCTTTGAAACGATTTCAATTTTACCTACTCCTCAATTATAAGTTTTATCAACCTATCAGATTTGAATACTTTATAATCAAACATTAAACTACGTCAAATTTCAACAAATGCAAAATAACAGATATACCGAACTCCGAGGAAAATTCTAAAATTACAGAATCAAACGGCTGGATAACAACTGTCATATTCTTGACTTGGTACTTAGTCAGAAAATGGTGGATTAAATCTGCTTTTAAAGCTAGCTAAACAAACAAGTTATTACAATATATCAAAGAAATATAAGCAAACCAACTATTTTTCCATATTTTTTGCAGTCCTTAACGCACATATTAAAACAATCTACACAGGCAATTCGGATAATAACTATGAAACTTTAAAATTCGGAAACAATCTTTGAAACGAGGAAACTATTCCATTAATTTGGTTAGTTTTGTACTACTTATACATTTGTACTTAACATAGGAACTGGCAAAACTTACATTGGTGTTAAGCTTGTTTACCTTTTCAACAAATTCAATACTTTAATGCAACAGAGAACGGGCGATACTAAGAATCAGATAATTTTCTGTGGACCTTCAAACAGATCTGTCGATTTAGTAGCACGTGAGTATTGATGTTTTTGTTAAAGCAGGGAGTATCTGATAATTAACACCATATTACCCATTATTTGAGAAAAAAAATCAACTTATATCTACTTATTAATATATGTTATTCCTCCAAAAAAACTAAAGTTAAAATAACAGTAACAGACATTAAAAAGTACAAACTATCTAAAATTACAATTTTGCAAAATAGTAGAATAAAACTGAAGATGAGTAGATTAATTTTTAACATAACAAAATACAGAAATCCTAGTCATAAGCTTCCCATTTATTATTCATTTAAAAATTAACAAATACTCAAGAAAATTTTATTGGTTTAGAGGATATTCAATTTGTTTATCTTTATCTTACAGTTATATGAGATGTAATCAAACCTTCTATCGTGTTTATTTCGTGTTATGTAGAATTTCTATTATTCTTCACATAATCTACAAATGACTTTATTAACAATATAACAGATCACATCTATCGATTTCAATAACGTCACTGAATTTAATTACATGTATTACTTATTAAGGTCTTGTAATAGAGAAATTGGGACCAAAGGCCCCACGTATTGTTAGAATATATGGGAGTGCAATTGAACAACTAAGCTTCCCAATTCCTGGAAGAGCAAGTGTAACAAGGCGCAACATATCCGATGCTAAAGCGGATCCTTACCTAGTTGAACATGGTGTTGTCCTTCACTATTTGATTCGCCAAGAGGGAAAACCGTATGCTGAACGCATAAAGGAACTAGATAACCAATTTTCCTACGATGTCAATATGTTAGAAGAAATAAATGAAAGAGATAGGGAGCCTTTAAAAACAACAATTAAAGAAATCAAGGAATACAAAGATATCCAGAGTAAAGCAACAAAAGAAGAGCTTCCACAATATGACGTTATATTTTGTACAAATTCACTGGTAGCAAACCCAAAAGTTCTAAAAGCTACAAAAGACAAAGTTTACCAGCTTATAATTGACGAGAGTGGAATGTGTTCTGAACCATCAACAATAGTTCCTATAATAGCAACAATGGCAAAACAAGTTGTTCTAATTGGTGACCATAAACAATTGCGTCCAATAATCAAATGCAAAGAAGCAGCAAAACTAGGACTAGAAACCTCGCTTTTTGAAAGATATTCAGAAAATATTTTATACAAAACCATGCTAAAGGAACAATACAGAATGGTACAGTATTTTTATTTATCGGTTTTAAAAAATAATGATGTCAACAATTATTTATTTGACGTCTTATCATCATACTTTGTAATTTTCACGATTGTGACAATATGACAGAGTGTGGATAAGCATGGCGGGTGATTGATTTATGCCTAGTTAAAGAGAGACAGAATAATAAAAAGGCCGTATTCATACTCATTAAATGAGAACATACTAAAAATGCGTTTGCAATTAACAAAATGACATTAAGACAGACATTTATCTACGAAACACATAGGATATATATATACTGTAGAAGCACCGGTCTAACTCTTTTTGGATTTCATGCATTCCAGTTTTTATTAGTTACCTTTATTGTTCTTTTTAGTCGATGTATGAAATTTGAACGTCGGTATATGTTGCGTACATTTTTTCTACCTTCGTGTTTTTCAAATAAAACAATTTCTTTATCATAAAACTACGTAAAAATATACACTTGGAAGAGATGCAAGTAAAAATCAAAAGTACTAGAAGTGCAAGCAAGCAAATGTATACTACGCAGAATCGTAGAAACTAAGAATATGGGAGGTGGGGGGTAATAAACGACATTGACGACCTAGGTTCCTGCAAGGACGGCTTAGAAATCAAAAGACAATTGAACATCACCCTTTAGGTATGAGACCACCAAAATAGTTATTTTTATGTAATTGTTTATTTAAACTAAATAACTCATTCGTAGAATGAAAAATATATTTAGACCATTTTGAGCTTGCATTAAAAAGCCTGGATTAAGGTGGTACCTTACACTACAGGGAGATAACTCTGTAATATCAGCTAAACGTTTTAATTACGTTGCTTTGTGAAGGCAATATTAAGCTTCACAATGATCAAAATTAGTGTATGTTTAACTGCTATATAACCAGTGTAACTTTTCTGATAAAACGCTTGGTTCAATTTTTTTGATTTTTTCATATTTTTGTAAAAGGGTCAAAGTAAATAATTTGTCAAAATTTTATGAACATTAAACGAGCCAAACTAATTTTAGTGAAAGTGTTGGGTACCACCTTAAGGCGCTCCATTGTATACTTATTTAAGGTTTTTTTTTTTTTTTTTTTTTTTTTTTTTTTTTTTTTTTTTTTGATTGAAATCAATCAAAAACCAAAAAAAAAACCAACAGGCTTTCGAGCAGTTATTCTTGGTTACAAGACTTTAAACCGTGTTTGAATAGGAACGGATTTTGAATTAATGGTCTGACATAACCATGTACGCCAGGACAATCAACATCTTTGTGAAAAAAATTGAAATGACGAATTTGACAATCTTTTTTAAGACAACTTTACTTCCACCTCAAATTGTAAAGATATCTGCATGATAGAAATACATCAATCATAAAAAAGTCAAGAAATTGTGTACGATAAAACTGTACAAAGTTGGCATATTGGATTTATTTTTCTTATAGCACCCCAAAATATGCGAATTCCCGTCAAAACACTTTTATGATGGTGAATTAAAAACTCATCCTGGGGTCGGAACATCGCACCAACCATTGCAAATGTGGCCACGTACGATGGCTGACCATTGGCCTCATGTGTTTTGTCATGTAGAAGGAGATGAAGAGATGTTAACGGTTAAAACCGAAGCAGGAAATGAACAGTCAAGGTTCAACGAGGCCGAAGTTAAACAAGTGGTAAGACACATATCTGTTATATTAATCACAATCTTAAAACCATATCAAATATGGTCGACATCTATACAAGTGTGTCACTACAACTGAAGGTTGGGGTTATCTGTATTTTGCAGTGATTTTAGAGTTTTTGATCCAAGAATCAATGTTCCTTTGCTTTAAATATTTTTTACCATGTTTTTAATTTTTTGTTCTGAATTGATATATCGTATGCTGTTTATTTTGTTTTGACAATGTATATTTTAAATTTTTTGTGCACATTAGTTTATCCATTTATTTTATAATAAATGCTTCAATGTTAGTTCTATTGTTAAAATGGTTAAAGTACAATATTTTAACGACCAAAGGATGTTTCACTTCCAAATTATATGGGTTCGGATATCTGATTTTATCGGACCACTGATGAATTATCACGTTGTGATTGGTTAAACGCCGTCACGTGGTGACCCCCTATGAGACCGTATGGGGTTAGTAAGTTTCATATGGGGTTCATGACGCGTTAATGGCGACGTCATCCATCAATGTTGTTGTGTTTCATTGTTTATTTTTCAACAAAACGCCGCAGAAAAAGTACAGCGTCCGATAAATTCGTTATACGGTTGACTACTGACCCCCTACGGATCCATAGAGGGTGAATAAAATTCATAGGGGACTCGGCCTCCGGCCTCACCCCCTATGGATTTTACTAACCCTCTATGGATCCGTATGGGGTCAGTAGCGAACCATATAACTTATAATGGTAGATGAAACATTAGCCATTGAGTAAACATGTATACGTTGTAGATGAAAGTTTTTCAACATATGGTAGAAAACGAGAATGTGCCGCCTTCAAGCATCAATGTTATGTCTCAGTACAACGCCCAATGTACAGCATTGAGGGAAGAATCTGTTAACACTGGACTTACAATGCCTATAGTATCCACTGTAGTGGCCAGTCAAGGTGAATATGTTTTATCAGTATTAAAATAATGTCAGTTATATATTCTTACTAAACTGTTTAAATCGACAACCATCTTGTTAGCTGATCTTTACACTTTTTTATAAAGCACAGATACATACATTTTTGTGTGTACAAATAGCAACTTCTTATTTTCGTACTAGTTACATGCACCTCCGTAGACCATAAGAGGTACACACCTTGTTTTATAGCAATTAAACCTTCCACATATGTTAATAAGAGAGTCTTTGTTAACGTAAGTTCTTCGATGAATTGCGGCTTTGCAGTTATTTACAAACTTATACCTGGCTTTATATTTATACGAGCAACAGAACCGGCGCCACATGTGGTACTGAATCTGCTTACCTTTCCAATTTTTGTCGGGTTTGTGACGCTCAGTCTTTTGTTTTCTTTGTTTTGTGTACTTTTGACTGTCTGTTGATATTCTGTATAAAGCAGGCCTTTTCAGTTGTATGACTTATTGGTTTAAATGTCCCTTTGGGTTCTTTCGCCTCTTTTGAAAACAAAAAACGTATTTTGAAGTTTCTCTATTCAAAGCTGTTGTCTTCAAGGATCCAAAAAAGGATTTTCTCAGTATCCCCTTCCCTATCATCTAGCGTATAGTAAGTAGTGTTTTCAAAATAATAATAGTTTAAACACACATACACCAGTATACACAGAACCAAGAATGATACACCTCTTATCTGAATGAAATAGAAATGTTTTAACAATGCATAATACATTGAAAATGTATAAGCACCAAAATACACATTACTGATAGATTGGATAAAGATTACAGGAGCATTTTAATTTTCATCTCGATGAACGTTTGTTATTTAAACCCAAGCCAAAAGAAACGAATCAAGTAATACCTTTATATTTCTGAAATGTTTTTAGGTGGAGAATGGGATTATGTTATTTTCAGTTTGGTAAGATCTATTCCTAGTTATCGAATACCAGAACAACCAACCAGAGGATGGTGTCTCCAGAATCTTGGATTCATTACCGACAAAAACCAAATTAATGTAGCACTGACAAGGGCCAAAAAAGGACTTGTGATTATAGGTTTGTATCTTATACCATGTATATGATATTCTACGTTGAATATTCTAATAATGGCTTATAACAGACAAATGATTCTTTATCGGGCGATATATTTGTAAATTGAATATACATTCAAATTATATCCACTCGGGCAACTTATATACTAGTATACAATTTATAGTTTTTAGCATTCGTTTAATATGGCTGTTAGTTTATTGCGTGTAATACATTACTTTATTTTGAACTCTCAACCTCGATTGGAAAAATATATATTGTAATTATAAGAACATAGCATAACACAACGATAATGTTAGCTACTAACTTTAAGTTTGAAAGAAAAGTAAATAATTTGAAGTAAATTTGCGCCTAAAAACGACAAAGAGCGTTTGGCTAATAATAAGGTGAATGCTTTTGTATGACGGCAAATTTACCAAACGATAACCGAATGGTACCAACGGACACTAAAAAAATTAATCAATTACTGTAATGATCACACATTTGAGAAAAATTGATTTGTAAGATTTTAGATTTATTTTTAAGATAACATTTGAAAAGAATAGAATCTTAATAAAACCAAAACAAGTTTTTCTTTTTATCTATAGTAATATAACAAACAGATTTGTATAAGCACTTATTTCTTGTTTTTGAATCAATTATTCTCAATATGAGCTTATTTTGAGTGAGATGTATTTCATTCATAATACATATATTGTTTTCACTAAAGTTATGGTTTAACTATTGGTATTCCAGGTAACAGAAACTTGCTCGTGTGTGATCCAGTTTGGAAAGATCTTATTCACGATTATGAAAAGAAGAATTGTATGTTCATTGGCACAGTCTTTCCACCGGTTCCATAACTAGCCTCGTCTGCTTTTTAAAACACAATGTGGTGTATTTTTTAAAATAAAAAATGACAAAATAAAGGCAATTTATGTTATTTATTATGAACATATAAATATAACGTAAAATAAGATGAGTCGTATGTAGACGAAACGCGCGTCTGGCGTTTTGAATTATAATGCTGGTACCTTTGATAACTATTAACACCACTTGGTCGGTGCCACTGCTGGTGGACGTTTCGTCCCTAAGGGTACCATCAAACCAATAGACAGCTATTTGGTGTTGACATGAATATCAATTATATGTTCATTTTATAAATTTTCTGTTATAATACTTTGTTTTTTTTTGAAAGGCTAAGGATTTTGTTATCCCAGAAATAGATTACCTTAACCGTTTTCGGCACAACTTTTTGGAATTTTGGGTCCTCAATGGTCTTCAACTTTGTTACTGTAGAGCTAGCTCAAAGTACGTTGATTTTGTTGAACGAGGAATACTGCTTTCTCAAAAGTTGCTAAGACAGGGCTATGAATCAATCAAATTCAGGTCATCATTCAAGAAGTTTTACGGTCGCCATCATGAGCTGATCGGCCATTATGACAAAAGTGTGTCAGAAATCATTCCTTATATTCTTCCTCAGTCATAATAACCTTACATCATTACCGAACTGTACAAAGAAATAACACGACGGGTGCCGTATACGGTGCAGGAAATGTTTACCCTTCCGGAGCACCTGATGTCACTTCCGGTTTTTAGTGGAGTTCGTGTTATTTCTTATTTCTTATTTATAACTGTTGATGTAAATGTCCTTTGGTTTTTTGAGTGTTTGTTTACTCCTCAGTTTTGATTGTTATTGTCTTGTACTTGTTTGGCTTTAGAACTGTTTTGAACTGAGCGTCACTGGTGAGTCTTATGTAGACGAAACGCAAGTCTAGCGTATTAAATTATAGTCCTGGTATCTTTGATATGATGATTTTTTTAAAACTATTTTGAAAAACTATTTTATTTTATTTATTAGACAAAGGTCAATTTTCCAAGTCTATCAAGAACAACGAAGGAATAAAAAATGAGGCGATACCTATGCAGCAGCATTTTAAATAGGAATATCCAGTATGAATAAAATGCGTACAGACCTTAATATTGTCTCCGACACTTACACTGTAACATAAACAAATCTTAAATATTTTATTTTCATTGAGGATTGTAGTGGATTAGTTGTCTATTTATACAATAAGCGGCGTGTTTAATACAGGGTTCTCACTAAGCTCATACAAATATCGATTTAGAACAAAACAAATGAACAAACCTACAAATCACCTCATACAAAACAACACGAACCCCACAAAAATCTGAGTTCAACTCAGATTCTCCGTAAAGGAAGGCAGCTCATACTCCACATCTGACACTCGTTGTGTTGCTTATACAAGTAAACATCCGGTTATAAGTCTCATTTGCAGAAGTTAGAATCAAGGAGGATGGTAGTGTTAACAACTTAAAAATTATGTTGTTATCTTTGTTAAGATAATCCATAAAGAACCTTTTCAGATATGATTTCACTTCAATTTCAACAGTGGAATCCATAGTTCAAAAAGCAGCAACCCGCATTATCAATTTCTAAGCGAAAATTAAACAGACGCGACTATATACGTTATATTATTTTCTTCAAAATTCGATGGAATAAATTGGTTCCACCTAATAACTAAACTTTGGATTATTAAGTGAAAGGACGTTATATTCATAGCAGAATGTGGGTTTAAAGGATAATGATATATTTTGTTATCCTTCTAGCTAGGAAAATCTCATAAGAAGTCTTTTAAAGTAAATATTTGTCTATATTCTTTTCACTTTTTGCGATAGCAAGTCAAAAAGATATTTTGAAAAAATAACACGAAATTACAATTTAAGTGTCTTGGTAAGGAATATCAACTTAATAATCTTCTACTCTGAAACTACTGGGCCAAATTAAACCAAACTTGGCCACAATCATCATTGGGTTATATAGTTTAAAAATGTGTGACGTGACCCCGGCCGACTAACCAAGATGGCCGCCACGGCTAAAAATAGAACATAGGGGTAAAATGCAGTTTTTGGCTTATAACTCAAAAACCAAAGCATTTAGATCAAATCTGACAAGGTATAAAATTGTTTATTAGGTCAAGATCTATCTGCCCTGAAATTTTCAGATGAATTGGACAACTGGTTAGTAGGTTGCTACCCCTGAATTGGTAATTTTAAGGAAATTTTGCTGTTTTTGGTTATTATCTTGAATATATTTATAAAAGGAGATAAACTGTAAACAGCAATAATGTTCAGCAAAGTAAGATTTACAAATAAGTCAACATGATCGAAATGGTCAGTTGACCCCTTTAGGAGTTTTTGCCCTTTATAGTCAATTTTTAACCATTTTTCGTAAATCTTAGTAATCTTTTACAAAAATCTTCTCCTCTGAAACTACTGGGCCAAATTTAACAATCATCATTGGGGTAGTTTAAAAAATGTGTGGCGTGACCAAGCCAAACAACAAAGATGGTCTACATGGCTAAAAATAGAACATAGGGGGTAAAATGTAGATTTTGACTTATAACTCTGAAACTAAAGCATTAAGAGCAAATCTGACGAGCGGTTGAATTGTTTTTCAAGTTCAGATTCATTTGACCGTTGTTGGGTTGCTGCCCCTGAATTGGTAATTTTTAAGGAAATTTTGCCTGTTTTTTTGTTATTATCTTGAATATTATTGTAGATAGAGATAAACTGTAAACAGCAATAACGTTCAGCAAAGTAAGATCTACAAATAAATCAACATGACAAAAATGGTCAGTTGACCCCTTAAGCAGTTACAGCGCTTTACAGTCAATTTATTCAATTTTCATCAATTTTGTAAATTTTTGTATATTTTTAACAAAATATTTTCATCTATAACTAATGGGCCAAGTTAATTAAAGATGAATTATAGGTAGCAAGAATGTTCAGTAAAGTCAGATATACAAACACATCACCATCATCAAAACACAATTTTGTCATTAATCCATCTGTGTCTTTTGTTGAATATGCACATAGACCAAGGTGAGCGACACAGGATCTTAAGAGCCTCTAGGTTGTTTTACGATGTAGATCTGATCTTTTAGATTGATCTATCATGACTACAATTTGTGACGTTATACTTATGTCTGACAATAGTACTGCATTTTTAATGTTATTTTTTGTATTTTCTATAATGCTTTGTTATCTTCATGAAGTTGAGTATAATACGATGTAAGTGTAAAACTAGGCAAAGGCAGCTATCTATCTTTTCTACTAGGACAAATGTTAAACCATTTGCACTTACCAAAATGAGGTTAACCTTTTTGTTGAATCAAATTAGATACTATCATACAAAACTAAGAAAATGAAAAGAAGGAAATGAGTTGATACTACTTGTTAATCCAATCATAACCAGACTAGATTTCCACTCTTGCCATTCACTGCAAATAAAACTCAGAAAGTAAATAAGGAATGTGTAAAAGAGACGACAACCCGACCAAAGAGCAGATAACAGCTGAAGTCCCTTATGAGTCTTCAATGCAGCGAAAAACACCCGCTCCGGAAACAGCGCTTCAACTGGCCCCTAAACAAAACTGTAAACCAGTTCACTGACATCGGATGTCATGCTGAACTCCGAAATATTCACATGAATCTGAAATTAAAAATCATACAGGACTAACACAGCCAAAGGCTCCTAACTTTGGACAGGCGCAAAAATGCGGCGGGGTTAAACATACTTTTTGAGATTTCAACCTTCCCCTATACATCTAGCCAATATAGGAAAAACAAATATAAAACAATACGCACATTAGAACTCAGTTAAAAAAGTTCGAGATCGATATCAGAATCGGTAACAAAAGAAACTTAACAAAAACACAATAAATCTTAAATAAATAGAAAACAACAAGCAATTTCTGACATGCCAGCTCTTGACATAAAAAAAACGGGTTATGTTTTCAAACAATAGAGTTCAGATTTGGTTGACCATGTAATAAACTATTCTTCTATTTTGTTAAGTTTTTCTGACATACTTTCATTTTCGTGCTTGACTTCTAGAACACTTTGATTCGACAAAGCATAAAACATAAGCTCTGCTGGGCTTTTAATTTAATTTCAAAACATATACAAAAACAGAAAAACTAACAAAGCATCATGCACACATACAACAAAAGACAAGCAACAATATTTTTTTCAGATTTTTAGCAATCTTATATCAGGGTCAACTTAGAAATAGTCAACAGCTGCAGTAAAGAAATGTAAAATACACGCTAGATAAATCAGCAATTCATTTAGGCAAAAAAAACCAGTTAAATATATAAACATGGAACGCAGTATAATATTAAACTAATGGATAGCTGTCTCATTGTCAATAGTACCACATCTTCTTGTTTTTATAATTACACACAGTTTGTTTTAAATCTGATAGTATGATACTTCTACATTGAATACATGCAGAAAATCGACATTTCGAACCATTCTAAGACAGGATCATGTTCTTAAATTGAAAAAAAATGTTTTACGTCTGACATGGGCTGGAAAACTGTTCTACAGTGTAACTGCAACATACTGGCTTTTACAAGATTTTCTTCTCTATAAGTAGACGTGTTTACCCCCGGAGAACATCTAATGAATTACTATAATATCTAAAATAGAAATTTTTAGATTTAATATTTAGGAGACTGTTCACACATAAAGGAGATTAAAAAAATCTTTAGTTCTAGAGACATAGAAAACATTAGGAAAAAATTAGCATCTTTATTTACCAAGTTTAAAGTAGGATATTCCTTTCTGATGCGTTAAAATTTTAATACACATTACGGCTGCTTTTGAATGTGAATTAAAACTCACTAATTAATCTACATATAAACCTTAGGAATTATTATCTATACACAATAAAAATATTACAGAAGCTGCATGAAGTATTAAACATATGCATTGTTACCAACCGATAAATGTGTATGACGAAATTCAAGATACTTTGTAAGTAATTTATTGTACCAATTTGCATGCAGTTTATGGAAAAGGGTGTGTGTGCTATGTAATTGGTGTTATTATTTTTTATGTGTAATGCCATTGCGAACGGATTTAGCGAGCCAACTGGATGTCTTTGGGCATGATGGTGACTCTCTTGCCGTGAATTGCACACAAGTTTGTATTTTTGAAAATACCAACGAGGTAAGTTTCCCTAGCTTCTTGGAGTTTAATTAAATCAAATGAAATTTTAAGAAAGAATTTCTCTTCAATAGCAATACATTTACAGATAATCTGGATATAATTAGATACCCCCCTATTCACCCGACTCAATTGTGTGGCACGTGGATGTTATTTTAATAGAATATAAAACGATTTTGTTAGTTGATTATTTCATTGAGTAAAAGGTATAAATGTAAAACAGTTCAGAACCGACACGAAGGGAGCACAAAATAAGAGAGCCGTGGTGTAGTGGTTAGTGCATCGGACTACTAACACAAAGGATCCTGGTTCGATTCCCGTTCGGGATGAAAATTTCAGAAACTCAATTTTCGGCTCTCCCTTGACACCATTTGCGAGTATGGTCTTGAGGAAACGATGATAGTCCGTCGGAAGGGGACGATAAATGGCTGACCCGTGTTAAGAGAGAGCCATATCTCTTGCACGTTAAAGACACCCTTGTAGATTTCGAAAAAGAGTAGGCTAATGCCGCTACAAGGCAGCACTCGCACCTGCAAAGTGGAAAGGGATTAATATAAGTTGAAAAACTTGTTTCCCAATCCACTATAAATAAATATGTTTAAAGTAAAACTATTAAACTAAAACAAAATCGTGATACATGTAAATGTAACACGAAAAGGATGATAAATACATGTAGTCCACAGAATGATTTCCTATTCAGTGTGAATCAAAGTTCATTTCACATATATAATAACGTCTCTGTATTGTAGCGATACATTAACGAACTTTACATTATTTGTTTCTAAAATTAAAATGCAGACACTGACGATATTTTTACACTTAACATAGATTAAACTAAGTTAAAAAATAAATTCCCCATTCAGCAACAAAAACTATTTGAGGAAAATATAATTTTGAAATAAATTATAGTTTGCACTTTTATCAAGGAAAATAATGACCTCATAAAGGTAATTATTCTATGCCTTTGATCATATTTCATTGAAACATGGTGACGTCCGGGTTGATTCTTCGAAAGAATGACCTATTGTTCTGAAAGAAAATAAATCAATATAAACATCATAAACGGCCGCCTTCTGACCTACCATTTAAACGTCCGACAGCTGATTTTTTTCTTTTAAACTGATATGTTGTGGATAGTTTAAATTTATTTTTGATTGATATACAATAACCAAAGGGCCACTGACCAAGCTTTTTATCTCACCTGACTTAGGGGTCAAGAGAGCTTTTGTCATTTATCATTTTGGGCGTCCGTCGGCGTTGTCGTCGTCGATATTTTTTTACCAAACAAATCTCCTGTGAAACCACTGGTTTATGTTGGCCCAAAGCATCCTTATGGTAGCTTATTATTCTTATCTTGAACAATGTATTAGAAAAAGATAAACTGTAAACGGCAAAAAGGTCCAGCAAAGCAAGATCAACAAATAAATTACATGATCAAAATTGTCAATAAGGAGTTATTGTCTTTTAAGAAAAAAAAATTCACAATTTTTTGTATTTTTGTTTTAAATCTGACATGAATCATTTTCTGAAACTTCTTAGCCAAGTTTAACCATACTTAGCTTTAATCATTTTTCGGGTATTTAGTATAACAAAATGTCCTCCTACCACGATGACCATGGCTAGACATTGAACATAGCGGTAAATAGCCGTTTTTTGCTTATATCTCTGAAATTAAATCTAAGCTTTTAGAGCAAATCTTACGGGGTTAAAATGTGTTGTAGCTGTAACGTATCTAGAAAAAAGTAAAATAACAAAAATACTTAACTGAAAAATCCATTTGGAAAGTCCATAATTTCATGGCAAAATCAAATAACAAAACGCATCAAAAAAGAATAGACAAGAACTGTCGTATTCCTAATTTGGTACAGGCATTTTCAAATGTAGAAAATGGTGGATTAAACCTGGTTTTATAGCGCTAACCCTCTCACTTTGATGATAGTCTCATCAAATTCCGTTTATTTACAACGATGCGTCAACACAATAAACAATTTAGTCAACATATGGGTACAGCAGTCATCATCATGTAACAATTCTAAAAGGAAAAAATTAACAGAACACAAAAACATCTATCTACAAATTTTTACAATTAGTTATGGATCTTTTTGGTAAACCATCCATCCTCCAAAAAACATCAACTTTCAATACTTTTAAAGTGTTTAGCAGAAAAAACTACGGCGTACATTTTCGTAACATATTCAGATTTCATCAATATTTGCTATCGATTTTATTTACAAGTACAAGGTGCATCGTGTTTAAATACTTTAATACTTAGATAAAAGGACGTCAATTATACTTCGTTATCAATGTTTATGATATTAAATTTTATTTGGACACAATCGGGAAAGGTAGGAAAGATTAAGTAGTAAAATGTTTCGGAGGAAAATAAACATGGTATCTAAACTAACTGCAGCTATATGTAGTTCATTTGCATATTTTTTAATACACAACAAAACTGCAAATATTTAATTCTTTAATGATTAGAAATCTGGTCGATATTTCTGTTATTTAAACACAAAATGCACACCTAAAGCAACCAACTGTGTCTAAACTACCCCGGAAAAAAAATAAACTTCTAAGTGCCAATGCACCAACTCTCTCCCTTCAATCCGGGACGGTTGTAAGAGTAGCCCTACTCTAACACAAAACAGTGTATTTGATGGCATTGTTTACTTAAACTTAGCAACAAATGTGCTGAAATGAATCTTTTGGTGAAAGAGAAATATATTAAGCCCATTATAGCCAAAAGTAAATGGGTTTGCAGGAAAAATGTAACAATTAGGCGCCCTATAGTATACTTATTTTAGATTTTCAGAAAACCAGGGGTCATTTTTGGTAGTCACCTGAGTTCCGAAGGTCAGATTTTTCTTATATGATTTTAAAGGTTGGTTGAAAATTGGCACATAGAAAGGTGATGCATGTTCAATTAAGGATATACCTGCCTGGTTTCAATGAAGTGAAATTTAAGATAGAATATTTAGAAAGCTGTGATAATTGCAATATTTGGTCTAACAGATATGGATTTTTGATAAGTGGTATGTCACCTGATATGGACACAGACCATAAAAAAAATAGAGAAAAGGTATTGTATATGTTTATTATTTCTTAGTTTTATGATTTTGAAGAATATCTATAACTGTTTTCGATTGATAGATGTAATTATATCTACAACCGTTCTAGTTTAACGGATAATTGTTTAATAGAAGAACGTCAAAATGACGAATTGAGTGAAATTTGCCGCCAGTTTGTTTGATTTCTCGGTTAAATTGTACACATTGTATAGGAAGAGAAGTACGGAGAGAAAGATATTTACATGCAGATTGCAAAAACTTTGATAATCTCAATATTTTGAATTATGTGCAAGATATGAATTTCAAAGTAATCTGTCATGTTTAAATTAAAGTACACAGTTTTGTCAAGGTGTACGACCCGGTTTCGTGATTAATTTTGCCAAAGATGGACCCGGAATGTAATTTTCCTATGATCATTTGAAATGTATATATACTTTTTAAAACAAGCGAATACGACAAATATCGCGGTATATTCATTTAGAATGACACATGAAAATGAACTTTCATGCGGGGAAATGGATCATAATAATCGTGCTTTAAAATTCTTTTTATACCTGCAGATGTGTTTCATATGCACGAATAAGCCCATATAGTGACTCATCTGCTCCTTTTATAGTCACGTTGTCTGTTAGCTGAAGTAATTAAAATAAATTAATTTGGACAGTTTTAGAAATAAACTCATCATAGATACCAGGACTAAATTTAGTATATACGCCAGTTGCGCGTTTCGTCTACAAAAGACTCATCAGTGACGCTCGAATCAAAAAGAGTTAAAAAGGCCAAATAAAATACGAAGTTGAAGAGCATTTAGGAACAAAATTCCTAAACGTTTTGCCAAATACAGCTAAGGTAATCTATGCCTGAGATAGAAAAACCTTAGTGTTTACAATTAACAATTTGATAAATTCTTACTCTCTTCGGGAATCATAATATCATGAGAAAATCCCCTTATAAATCATTGAAATCCAAATATTATTACCTTACATACATGTATTTATTGTAGAAAGGGGTTTTTATAACAAAAATACATTTTTTTGCGCAATTCGCACATTTTCTATAAGGTTCTGTAATCAGATGACTTAAGTGATCATCAACTGATTTGTATAATTTGATCTTATGTTGTCATGTGGATACACTGTTGGGGTTTAGAGTACCAGGCGTCAAAATGTTTAATCCCGTCATTCTGCATGTGATAGTTTCCTAATCAAGTAAAAGTTAGTTCAGTGTGTATTTTTGTCGCTTAATATCATATTTGTTTTTCTTTTTATTGTCTTGGATATAAAATATCGGCTGTTTGTTGGTTTTTCTTGTTTTTTTTTCACGTTTGTCATTTCCTTTCCCTTTATAGCTGACTATGTGGTATGGGTGTAACTAATTGTTGAATGCAATACTCTGACCTATATCTGAACACTTTGACGTTATTTGGTTTCTTCAAGCACATTGTCTCATTAACAATATTTACAGAGTAAATGACCACTTCTGAGACTGTTCTAAAAGTTTTAGATATTGTAAAAGTAAGATACCAAAAGTACTTACTTCCCAAGGAAAATCAAAAATGGAAAGTCGCTTATAAGATGGCAAAGTAAAAAGCTCCAACACATCAAAGAATGAAAAACAAAAGTTATATTCCTGATTCGTTACATGCATTTACTTATGTAAAAACGGTGAATTAAACCTTGTTTTATAGTTAGCTAAACTGCTCACTTATATGAGAGTCACTTAAAATTCTATCATATTGACAACCATCTGTGAACACAATAAACTGAAATGATAAATAAAAATGTCAAAAGTAGGGGTGAATCGGAAAAAAAGATCGATGGATGGATATATACTGAACGACTTTAGAAACGTAACACTGATTTTGTTGATTTTTTTTACCAAATCTTTTTTGATTGTCTTACAACTATATTTCATGCTTATCATGCTTCTTTCTCCTTACAAATAATCAAAATCTGACTAACCTGTGGTTATTGAACATACCGAATTTTTGAGGTAGCACGAATCTCTTAAAGCGAAATTTTGGTCCCATGAAAGATTGTTTCAGGTTTTTTTTGCTTTGTGAAACAGTTCTTTCAATTCTTTGCCCTACTTATTTTTTTTTAAATGTTGCATTTGCATTGTGCCAAGTCTGAGAAATAAAACAAACAAAAAACTGAAGTAGCCCTTAAGAATACTGCAAACATGCAAACATAAATGTGCTGCAACCATACCGTATGACATCAGAAACTCGTCCTACTGTCCTTCCGACAACGATACAAGAAGACAAGATTCGTTGCTGGCCATCAATGAACAGATCAACGTGTAGTGACAATGAAACATCAACAGAATTTTATTATGCAACGCCATTTGCCAATCATGTTTACGGCCGCAACGTCAACTGCTAACCAAATTACCGAGTGCCATTGAGAACAGGTTCATACAATAATGTTTCCTATGAACTGCCTTGCCAAAGAATTGACTGAAGGAAAACCTTTAAAGCCCTCAAGTTCCAACCGCATAACTGCCAAGCCAATTAATGGGTTGAACAAATGCAAAATAAGGTGTAAAACAGAACCCAAAAATAGTCAGACAGAATTTTTGACCTTTTTGACAATCATTTTGGCGTTTGTAACAGGCAGTCATCGCTTTTGACGTTGCCACATTTATTAAAAAATAACACAAAAATAATCTAGTGTTGCGTTTCTTAAGTCGGTCAGTATATATATGTTGACACACCATACCACTTTTATTTACATCAATACAAACAACTTTAGTAAATAGATAAAAACCATGATATTATAGAATAATAAGTGCATGCTATTCTTTAGGGTTATTGCATGAATATGGGGGAGTATTGTCCCGAGTAGAATTTTATACCGCATGAGCTTGCGAGTGCAATATATGTTTTACGAGGGACAATATTCCCAAATATTCATGCAATTATCCTTTTATTGTATAGTAATATAAAATTTGAAAGTAAAAACAGGTGTAAAGTAAGATTTTGTCGTTTAAACGCAGAATATGTCCAGGTTACATCAGGTCACAATTGCATTATGGTGCGTGGTCAGGATTCCACTATACCACTTTCAAAGTCATTGACCAGTTATAAACACAGAATATGTTCAGGTTACCTCAGGTCAGCATTGTAATATGGCAGGGTAGACAAAAACCCAGGTTTTACGAGTATTGCCCAACACAGTCGGAAATACTGGGATAACCCGGGTTTTACTGGGCAGTACTGGGTAATACAAACTATTGGCATGACTTTAAGAGAGAATAAGTATTCAAACATAAATGCCATACATTTTAGATATTTATAAACATAGCAGGCTTTGAATTGTCAAGATGGGTCGAACTATTAAAATATTTTAGCAAAGCAAGGACATATATTAGATTGTTAGTTATACGTCCTTGGCAAATTTTTTTTTTTTTTATCAAATATATATAACTATTAGTATATTGTATTTATACTTAACAATTGCATGTAGGAAAAATTTAATTTAAATGATGTATATTTACATCACTTTTATTAATAAGTAATTATTCAGATTAGGACACCTTTTTGTTTATGTAACAATTGTCAGCCTTTTCAATTCTATAAGTGTTAAATGACATGACCCCTTAGGCATAACAATTAAAATTAACCATTCACTAAAACACTGCAATCAACTTTGGATAAATCATTTGTTGAACTGATGCTTGGAATTAAAATGGTTTTTTGTATAGAAAGTATATATTTAGCTTTAATACTGTGAAACTACAACAAGTTGTGACAAATAAGCTTAAAAAATCATATTGTCCAGTAATGCCCAGCTTTATCCATTTCTAGGAGTATTGCCAAGCCTTGAAAAAACCTGGTTTTTCCCACCTGTGTTTTCCCGGGCGGGTAATACTTTGCCAACCCTACAATATAGTGCAAGGTCAGGTTACCACAGGTCATCGCTATACTACATGCATGGTCATGTGACCCTCGGTCAGCTTTAATTACAAAATATGTTCAGGTTGTCTCAGGTCAGCATTGAATTATGGTGAATGGTCAGGTTAACTCAGGTCACCATTGTATTAGTGTACATGGCAAGGTTATCTCAGGTCACAACTGTATTACGTTAAATGGTCACTGTATTACTGTACATGATAAGGCTACCTCAAGTCACCATTGTAATACTTACATAGTCATGTCACCTTAGATCGGCTTTACAAAATTTAAATATTTTAATGTTACCTCAGGTCATCAATGCATCATTGTGCACGATCAGGTCACATCAAATCACCACTTTAATACTGTTTATAGTCATAATACCCCAGGGCAGCTTTACAAAACAAAATTTGGATATGTTCAGGTTATCTCCGATCAGCATTGCATTATGGTGCATGGTCAGGTTACCTCAGGTCACCCCTATAATACTTACATGGTCATATGACCCAAAATCATTAATTTCAGAATATGTTCAGGTTACCTCATGACAGCATTTCATTATGGTGAATAGTCAGGTTACCTCAGGTCATCACTATTACTATACATGGTCAGATTTCATCAGGTCACCACTATAATACTGTTCATAGTCATAACACCCCAGTTCAGCTTTAAAAAACACAATTTTAAAATGTTCAGGTTACCTCAGGCCAGTTTTATATTTTGTGAATAGTCAGCTTACCTCAGTTCACCATTGTATTTCTGTAAATAGCTAAGCTAACTCAGGTCACCATCGGCTTACTGTACTTGACCAGGTTACTGCAGGTCACCCATTAGTCGATACAATAGACTTGCCTTCTTTTCGGGGGAAAATGAGGTTTATTATATAGGGAATCACTGCAACATGCCTGTAGCGGGCTTCTTGTGGCATTCAATGGATCTTCCCATTGTGTACGTTGTCAGATTATTACAGATCACCATTGATTTACTTAAACGGTCAGGATTTTTTCAAAAATTTAATTTGTGCTGAAAATCAGATTTAATTTGACCATCCACCCCCAGTCAATACGCAAATATAAGCTGATTGATCGGTGCCTTAGGTATGATAACATATAAATCACCTGATAAGTTGGTAAGGTCTTAAGTCACATTTCAATTTGGTATTAAGATCGATCCAAAAAGTGATCTTTTTTTCAGGCGAATTCAACTAAATTATTCACCCTTGCATTTTTTTCCGAATGGATGTGTTTTCTGTCCTGTTTGCCGAGAGACCTACGATAGTGCGCTAAAACATTCGATGAATTTCATTAGCTTAGCCAGGTAATCAATTTTTTTATTACATGTTATTTGTTTAAAAGTTTTAAAGTAATTCTGGGACAGTAATTCTCAATATATATGTTCCTGGTTTAAAAAAAAATATCACATGTTTTTGTTATTAATTTCTTCCTGTTATTTCGTTTTGAATATGGTATTTTATTTCTTGCAGACATTAACCTCGATGCCCTGTTTGCCGAGAGATCCACGGTAGTGCGTGTAAACATTCGATGAGTTTCATAAGCCAGGTAGGCAATTTTCTATTACCTGTTACATTTAAAAGTTTTAAAATTAAACCTTGGAACAGTTTATCGCAATATATTTGTTCCTGGTTAAACATAATATCAGATTTTTTTTATTTATATGTACCTGTTATTTCGTTTTGCATATGACATCTAATTTCTTGAAGGCATTGACTTTCACCAACAATAGGTGCTTAAAAGCCTAGGAACATCATTAATCTATAACTATTTATTAAGTTTTAAGTGATAATGGACGATTATGAATATGGTTTGCTCTTCAATAGTTTTTTACATGAAGCAGAACATTTCCTGTTACATATAATTTGATTTTATGGTGATTAAGATTATAACACATTGTTTACTACTGTACCACTTTGTATGACATGTTGACCTTAATGTCTGTTTGTTTTTTATGTTCACACATCTTTGTCAATATAATAGGATTTGATGCAACCGTCATACACGTAAGAGCTTTAGCGAGTTCTTTCAACGCAAAGGACCTACATGTTGATCAATCTTCTACATACTGTTCTGTGGTTGTCTTTATCGGTTTTTAAAATAGATTAGACAGTTGGTTTTCCCATTTGAATTATTTTACAAGTTATTTTTGGGCCCTTTATTACTTGCAGTTCGGGATGAGGCATCTTTTGATGGTTCTGAGTTGACACCGTAATATGACCTATAATGGTTTAATTTTTCAAATTGTGACTTGTGCCTTAGGTATGATACTATATAATTCACCTGATAAGTTGGTAAGGTCTTTGGTGTTTAGATGACCTATAATGATTAAATTTTGCAAATTGTGACTTGTCTTATTAGCACATATTCTCATATCAATCATGATCAGTCAATTGATGTTTCTGATTTAACAATAGTTAACCTCATCATTGTTTTTTTTATAATTTTTTAACCAAAGGTCATGGGACTTTTTGACTATAACGGCTGCGTTTTTGTCTCAAAATTACTCTAAATTCCAAAAACAAATCAAATGCATTGTACGTTTTAGAAAATCTTTAACTTTTTTATTTTTGAATCTTACACTTGATAAAACTTAAAGGTTAATTTATGCCTTTTATCGTCCACCATCCTGACAAATAATATGTTTTATGACTCAATAAATATCTTTCAAGATTAAGACTCTAAATTTAAATAAATTTAAATGGTTATTGGTGATCTTGATTATGTTTTTATGATAAATTACACAAATCTCGTGTCGGCGGATATATGTTATATTTCTAATCTGGTCAAATATACTGTAAAAAGCCTCATGTTATATAAATAGGGTATGAACCATAACTTGTAAATGTTATTATTACAGGTACAACAATTCTTGGTTTCAAAACACTGGGTTAAATCAATGTCCTCATATGATAATAAACTAACATCAAAGGTCTTACACAACTTGTGTAAATGATGTCATCATATGATAGTAGATATGTATAAAAGGTCATACACCGACTTGTGTTAACAAAAAGAATAATCGGTGAATATTCATTTTCAAGAAAGATATGACAAAGAACAAAAAATAAAACACTTTTAATGTATAGTTATTTTTCTGTAAAATATCAGCTAGCAGCCAACAACAAAAATGAACTAGTGGAAGAAATAAATGTTTAACAAACCCAAGATGGTAACATGATGAAGTTGAATACCAAGATCTTACATATGATTTTAAATATTCTTATATTGAAGATATACCTAGGGTTCGATCTACAACTTATGGTAAGAACTCTATGTAGTTGCTGTTTAATGGAATGATCTACTCGATGATTTGTTTTTAGAAAATAATACTATTTTCTGTCATTTTATGGATTGGACATCACTGTGCACTAATTATTATTTAATATGTGATTTAAAACCTTCACAATTCAGATTATATCATATTTTACATATTTTATTCTAAACAGTTTACCTGCTTTCTAATCATGGTTAGTTTACAACTTATAATTATTAGCTTTAATACCTAGCTTATCATGATCTTTATCTGCATATCACCACTATGATTGATAGCAGTGCATAGTTTTGTGTAACGTTACTGATTGCATGTGTATTAAATATTGTATTGTTATGTAATACATGTGGGACAAAAGTTTATATTCATATCAATTTTCAATCATTTGTAATTCAATGAGATTTGAGCCTTCTGTTTCGTCCTGTATATTTTGCGGTTCTTAAAGTGTAACTACGTGTTATTTTTAATGAATGGGTATAAATCTCTCAAATATGCCAAAAAACGTCACTTTTCAGATGTTTTTTGTCAAAAATGAAAGTGGCCGCATCCGTGTTAATATTCAAACTTGATATATGTTATGTATTATCATCAAATACAACTAACGTTTTAATATTATGAATGAACTCGATTGCGGTCACTTTAATTTTAGACGGAAACCGTCTAAAATTTAAATTAAATGCTAAAATTGTGGAGATTTCAGTAATTTAGCATGACTTAATGATGCTAGTACCCGATATATGTACATTGTATTGTCAAATAAAGGCAACAGTAGTATACCGCTGTTCAAAACTCATAAATCCATGGACAAAAAACAAAATCGGGGTAACAAACTAAAACCGAGGGAAACGCATTAAATATAAGAGGAGAACAACGACATAACACCGAAACGTAACACACACAGAAAAGGACCAAGATAATATATTCGAACGCGCCCTTGCCATAACCACGGTAGGCCAGAGCTCCTCGAAAACAAAAGAATATTTGATATTATACGTAGCAATTCCTAAATTTCTGATTTCATGTGATTTCATTAGACATTTTCCCTAGTGTTGAGTGCAAATTGAGGTGCATATTGAAGTCATTTATCGTAAAAAAAGTGTAGTTTTGCTGATTGTTGTTATACAATATCATACAATATGGCGGACGGAGGGACAATTCCAAAAACCCAGACAAAAACGTATGCTGAAATAGCCTCTTCCGAAGATACATCTTCAAAAGATCAGTCAGTAAGTGACGTAAAACCCATTTTCATAATGGAAGATGATTTATTTGGCTCTAGTAAGCCCACAAGAGATCAATATCTCATGCATGTCGAACTATATAAAGCAGTTGAATGCCTTGTAGACCCCAGTCACTTAAAAGGCTTACAAAGAGTGATGGGGATGTGGAGGTTATATTTTGATAATCATGAGGACAGGGAAAAAATGCTTACTAATGGTATTGTCATTCGACAGAAGCTGATTCAAACTTACGCCAGAAATCCTATGGTAGCTAATAATGAAAATCCATCAAACATTTGGGTGAGAGTAAAAAATATACCCTGCTCAGCAGATGATGGACAAATTCAAAGAGCATTAGAAGAAAAGAACTGTATTGTACACAAAATAAATAGGGAGAGGTTAAGAGTTGATGGGCGTCTAACAAACTGTCAAACCGGTGATCGCTTTGCTATTTGTGATCCTATCCCCACACCATTACCAAAAACTCTTCTTATTGGTAAATATAGAGCTATAGTTCTCCACAAGGGCCAAGAAGACACTCAGAAAGCCGTCAAATGCAACAAATGTCTGCAAGAGGGGCATAAGCTTTTTGAGTGTCCAAATGACTGGGTATGCAGAACTTGTGGAGGCAGTGGACATAAATCAAATTACTGCACTACTTGTCCGAATGACTGGTTGTGTCAAACTTGTGGCAAATCCGGCCATACAGCCCAATACTGTAATGCTGAAACTGTCTCCTCCAGTGAAGACAGGCAATCAGAATCCGATTCTGATTCTGACAACAAATCTAGTCATCAGCCTGATCAGGAAAACAGAAATTATACTAAACACCAACCTCCAGATCTGTCGAATTCTAAAAACAGATTTACATTTAACAAACAAATACATGTTGCAAGTGAAACAGCCGAGAAAGAAGTTAATAACAATCAAAACAATCAATCAAAAGAAAATCCGAAAGCTTCTGATACTAATTCTACAGACGAAAAGAGACAGGTTAGAAAAGCTAAACGACAAAAAACCAAAAAAGACAAACAAAACCGTTCTTCTGGTGATCAGCAAAGCATGGATCACTTCTTAAAGGAAGCTTTTCGGACACCTTCTCAGAAACCCAATGATGAGACAAGAACACGAAATAAACAAAATGCAACCACCCCTACTGATGAGCTGCATGCAAGAGAGGAACCTGTGAAAAAAACTAAATCCTAATTTCCTCTAAAAAAAAATATCTAAAAAAATCAAAAAAACAAAAAAGATTTTCTATAAAATATGTTTTTAATTTTATTCAAATTGTATATATATTTTTGTTTACTTTTTCATGTAACTATAGACTGTGTCTATAATGTTAACATAAACATAATTTGTGAGTGTGATGTCTGTATAACAGATAGAATACATTCAAAGAAGAAAAATTTAAATACAAGTACATGTAAAGAGTTATTTAAAAAATATGGTAAATATTTCAAATACAGATAAAAGTCTATATGGAGACTGTTTAGAATGTAAAAGCAATCTTTTGAATAAAGAGACAAAAACTCTATCAGAAACAAACATTGTTTATAAGTCGCTTGAAACTGGTACGGCATTCATGAACGGTAAAAGCATCAGCATCGCTTTAAAAGATTTTGTTGAAATGTCCAATATAATACACTTATATGGATCTCAGTTCGGCAGTAACACCGTGTAGAACGCCACATGCGGGGTGTCGGCTATGTTTGACATGGGGTGGCAATTTTGAAGCGACAAAAAAGTAACAAGGTAAGTTCAAACATCAAAATTTCTTATTTTAAGAACTCTCAGTACCATAAAATGTATTGCACGGAAGGAACCGCAACGTTATCTATTTCCTGAAAGCAGAAGCAGTCGTTTTCAGTTCTCAGTTTTCTCAAACACCTCGCTCTAGTTTTCCGTGTTGCAGATTTTGAGGCTTTATATGCAAATTTCGGTATGGAAACTACTTTACACAACTACCCTCCGTATTATTTATATATAATTGTATTCCTCTCATGGATTTCTACCAAATACCAGTTTCTTAGTAAAAATTTATTGGTTTTAAAATTATTATTCATCAAAATATAAAGTGTCGCTCGGGTGTCAGATTTTGCATGTCATGGGGTAGAGGCTTGTCATAAAAAAAGATATATTTGCGTGTAAATAAGTCTTCATATGATACATTTTATTTCAAACACAACTTCTATACTATGACAAAATAAGGGTACTTCATTTTGCCTTTTTTAGTCTTATAAAAAATATGCTTTTGATTTCATTCATAGTATAAAATGCTTCAAAACATTTAGTTTTAAAGCTGGTAAATTATTATTTTTTTTCCGTTTCAGTCACTACTATGGTCAGAAAAAAGTCATGGCTATGGCTCAATAAACCCAAACCTGGTGGAAAATCACAAAATAGTTCTCAATATAAGATCTGCCCGAATCCTCCACCAGCCACACTGCATCATACTTCATCACCTGGTTTATATAAAAAGCCCTCGTGCACGCCGCAAAAATGCATCACTCCAAAAAGAATTAGAATACTCTCTTCAAAGAAACACTCACCGGCATCTTTTCCGTCGAATGACAACACAACTTCAAGTAATCCTGAAGACGTTGATACTACAATTGTAAATGATTTCAAAACAGCGATTAAAATTTAAAAATAGCTCATTTGGCTGCTGAATTTCTATCATTTATCCAAATGGTAAAAGAAAATACATTTCGTCTAGACAATATTGCACTTATTTTTCCCTGGAAACAGTCAGATTCATGTTTTAAAAATAGAATAACATCAGATTGGTCTGTTCAAAGCATTTAATTAATTGTATTCCTATGCAACTTAACTTAAATCATTAATGATTTGATAATAAATCGGGTACAACCTTTTTCATTTATACGTGAAATTTTCATATTCTTACGTGCATTTGTCAATATTTTTTTTTATTTAAAGGTATAATTTAAAACAAATAACATTTCACTTCTATTTATATACAATAATTTTTCTACTTTGACATGTTTGAGGCTCTATTTCCTATGTTTATCAATAAAAATGCACATTACTTAAAAGATTAAAATATGGACCAAATGACATACCTAAGTTTGCAATTTGTCATCATAACAGTGAAGGTGTGTTTGAATTAAAAAGTATCAGACAGAGACCGATTTATAAGAAAATGTATTCTTTTTATGACAAGCCTCTACCCCTTGACATGCAAAATCTGACACCCCGAGCGACACTTTATATTTTGATGAATAATAGTTTTAAAGCCAATTAATTTTTACTGAGAAACTGGTATTTGGTAGAAGTTCATGAGAGGAATACAATTCTATATAAATAATACGGAGGGTAGTTGTGTAAAGTAGTTTTTATACCGAAATTTGCATATAAAGCCTCAAAATCTGCAACACGGAAAACTAGGGCGAGGTGTTTGAGAAAACTGAGCACTGGAAACGACTGCTTCTGCTTTCATGAAATAGATTATGTTGCGGTTCCTTCCGTGCAATACATTATATGGTACTGAGAGTTCTTAAAATAAGAAATTTTGATGCTTGAACTTACCTTGTTTCTTTTTTGTCGCCTCAAAATTGCCACCCCATGTCAAACATAGCCGACACCCCGCATGTGGCGTTCTACACGGTGAGTAAACTAATTCAATTTTATAGTTCTAATTTTGGGATAAATATACTGTCAAGGTCCATTCTTCTAGTATGTCTATTTATAAATTTCCATAAATGGTTAAAATCGATATCAGTTACATGTAGATTATCAATTTCACAAAATAATGATGTATCCACACTATATTGTAATGTAAATCCTGTATATGATGTTTCAAATATAAATACTCCTAGAATTATTCATTTGTTTACATTCCATATCATGCACATGTTGACTGTAAAAATAATCCAGGTAGTGGCTAACTCATACAAGGTCAACACATCAATCTTAGATGTTGAATCTGAAAAAGATAAGAAAATTTGTTACAAGGTAGAAGGTAGCATATTTTATATAAATACCGTAAGTGTCAATTTTAACATCAAAATAATTACACTTCAAAACTATCTAAATCCGGTACATTTCAATTACCTATTAAGAGGGATTTTCGGAAAGTCAGTAATGCAACTAAAAATAGATTTAACCTTTCACAATGCTATATATAGATCTATAAATAACCTGGTGTTTATCTGGGTCATGATCAAGCTTGATAAACAAAATTTCTGTTGGCATTTAAATGTTTTATAAGAACTGTTTTCTATAACAACAAATACAACTAACTACTATGAACATTAAAAATCTTCATATTTGTTCATTAAATTGTCAAGGGTTAGCAAAGAAAGATAAAAGCTTTAGACTATACACATGGTTTAAACAACAAAAGTGTGACATTTTGATGGCACAAGAAACCCATTTTTCAAAAGATGTTATAACGAAAATTAATAATGAATTTCATGGAAAACACCATCACAGTTTAGGCAAAACAAATTCGAGAGGTGTTTCTTTCTTTATACGCAAAACACTCGATTTTAAAATAATAAATGAATTTTGTGACAATGAAGGAAGAATAGTTTTAATTAATTTGGAAATTCAAGATAAGATATTTACTTTATTAAACTTGTATGCACCAAATGAAGTCCACGCAAGGAACACATTCTTTAAAAAAGTACAAGGTTAAATTGAAGAGCACAGTCTTGGTGCATTAATTGTAGGAGGAGATATGAATGACCGTCTATCTAGTTTAGATACAAAAAATCAAAATCTTCATAAAAAGTTAAAAAAACCAGTAAATAATCTTAAACAGGTAATAAAAACAAATAAACTGATAGACATTTGGAGGCTATTAAATAAAACCAAAAAACAATATACATGGAAAAGAAAAAATTCTACAAATGAGGCAAGTAGAATTGACTTTTTTATAATAAGTTCACAAGTACGCATGCTGACAGTATTAGCTGACATCAGACCAGCTCACATTTCAAGTACAGACCACCAAGCTATTTCTTTAAAAGTAGATATTTATTCAAGTAATCGAGGAAAGGGTTACTTTAAAATGAATAATAGTATATTAGCTGACTTTCAATATCAAGAAATAATAAATAAATTAATTGATAAGTATGAGAATAAATTTAATAATGAAAATCTTCTTACTCAGTGGGACTTGTTCAAAATTGATACCAGAGACACTACAATTAAATACTGTAAATCGAAAGCCAAAGAAAGAAAAAATAAAATCAATGTTTTGGAAAGCGAAATTAAAACTTTAAACGATAGGTTAGATACATTACCTACAGACACAAATAAAAATCTTTTTAATGAAATTAAACAATTAGAAAATGAATTAGACCAAATATATTCATTAAAAGCAAAAGGGGCTCAAATTAGGTCAAGAATCAAATGGTTTGAGGAAGGTGAAAAAAATACAAAATTCTTTTTATCTTTAGAAAAACACAGGCAATCAAAAAAATCTATTAATAAGTTATTGTCCCAAAATGGGGAGGTAACTGTAGATCAAAGTGAAATTCTTGATATGAGTAAAGAGTACTACAAAGTCCTATACAAAAGCTCCAACCCAGATACTGAAATCTTAAAATCATATATTGAAGGAACAAAGATAAATCATTCTTTGACATCTTCTGAAAGTAAACAAGTAGATGGCAAATTAACACTAGAAGAGTTAACATCCTCTATTTTTAAAATGAAACTAAATAAAACACCTGGGAAAGACGGTTTAACTGTAGAGTTTTACAGACAATTTTGGCCAAAACTGAAGAACATAGTTTTGAAAGTCTCTAATACTTGTTATGATAAAGAATCTTTATCTAATACCCAAAAGATTGGGATAATATCATTAATTTATAAGAAAAATGACCCTTTGTCCCTGGATAACTACCGTCCAATAACTTTATTAAATATAGATGTGAAATTAATAACATATACTTTAGCACAAAGACTTAAGAAAATCTTACCATTAATAATCCATAGAGACCAAAATGGATACATAAAAAATCGCTATATAGGATTCAATGTGCGTCAAATTCAGGACATCATAGATTATTCTGAAAATTTTAATATTGAAGGAGCTATACTATTTATTGACCTTTCTAAAGCATTTGATTCACTGGAGTGGGATTTTATGCTGGAATCATTAAAGAAATTTGGGTTTAATGAATCATTTCAGAAGTGGGTTAAAACCCTATATTATGACATAAAAGGATGTATCTTAAATAACGGGTGGATTTCAGAAACCTTTAATATTGAGCGCGGAATTCGACAAGGGTGTCCTTTAAGCGCTTTATTGTTTGTTTTATCCGTTGAATTACTTGCTTGCAGAATAAGAGACTCTAATGATATAAAAGGAATACAAATCAAAATTGATAAAAAAACTCATAGTCTAAAAATTTCGCAATTAGCAGATGACACAACTCTTTTTTTTAAATCTAAAAATGAAATAAAGCATGCACTTAATATTATTGAAACCTTTGGATCGCTCTCAGGACTCAAACTCAATAGAAACAAAACAGAAGGTATATGGCTAGGTAAACTTAAACATTGCAAAGACAAATTTGAAAATATTAATTGGAAACATAACGTAAAAAGTCTTGGTGTTTATTTTGGCTCTGATAAGAAAGAATGTCAAAAACTTAATACAGAAAAACAGTTGGAAAAATCTGAAAGAATAATTAAAGATTGGAAAAAAAGGAAAATTAGCATGATTGGTAAAATCACTATCATCAAAACACTTGTCATACCTAATATAACATATATTGCATCACTAATAAATCTGTGCAAAGAAACTATATCTAAGTTTAAAAAGATGATATATATTTTTTTATGGGAGAGTGGTAGTGAGAAAGTTAAACGCTCAGTGCTAAGTAAAAACTATTTAGAAGGGGGGTTAAAAATGACAGATATAGATTCTTACATTGAGGCAATGAAAATAAATTGGGTAAAAAGACTTACAGATGAAACTTGGGCAAACTGGAAAATTATTCCAACCTATTATTTCAGCGAGTTTGGGGGTAAAAACCTTATATTTAAAATGAATCTGGGTTCTCATAAATCATTAGAATACATAAAAAACCTGCCTACTTTTTACTTAGAAATCTTAAAATGCTGGATTAAAAATGGTGGCGGGAAGACAAAAAAACCTGAAACCTATTTAGATATCAGAAAACAAGTTATATGGGGAAATCAATATATTAAGAATCAAGGCAAAAGTTTGTACTTCAAACATTGGATAGAAGAAGATATAATTTTTATAAACGATATAATCGACGATAAAGGAGAAATTTCCAAAAAAATCTTACACAAACTTAAAAGGAACCAAAATTGGATAACAGAAACATGTATTTTACGTAAAGCCATTCCTAAATCTTGGAAAGAAAAATTAAAGAGTAAAACATCTTTAAATACTAAAATTGATTT
This sequence comes from Mytilus galloprovincialis, assembly GCF_965363235.1. Lineage (NCBI taxonomy): Eukaryota > Metazoa > Mollusca > Bivalvia > Mytilida > Mytilidae > Mytilus > Mytilus galloprovincialis. Next base: position 9,729,556 of record NC_134838.1, read on the forward strand.
TCAAGATGATATAAAGATGAATAGCCATGGATTGTATTACCATCTGGACAAAATTTCATTCAAAGAAATATATAATATTTTAATTATATCTAATAAAGAGCTCCCAGTAGGATTCTATGTATGGAAAAATCATTTCACTTTTGATAACGTTACTTATTTTATAAAGAAGAACCTTATTTTTACGTTCCATTTTTTAAAAGATAACAGAATGAAAATGTTTAGATGGAAATTACTGCATAATATTACAGCAATTAATTCTAATTTGCACCGTTGGAAAATATCTGATAATCCAAACTGTGTGATTTGTTCCAAATGTGATAACTATAATCATTTTTTCTTTGAATGTAAATGGGTAAAAAATTATTGGTCAATAATCTATGACATATTTATGTATTTCAGTATAGACCAACATGTCTTCTGTCTTAAAAATCTTGTGCTTGGATATAAAATTGAAGATATTGAATATAATCCACTTAATCATGTCATAACAATGATTTGTTTTGTGATTTATAAATGTTTTTATTTATCAGAAAAGAGAACTTAATTTGTGAACATGTTGTCAGTTCTAAAAAATGAGATTGAAACACAAATGTTATATCATCCAGAAAGTCTATTTTTGAAAAAATTTCAGAGGAAAATATCCAAACTGATTATATCTATTTTTTTTCAAGGAGAATTAGATCTAATATAAATACTTCAGTCAGTATTTAAATAACAAAGAATCAATCAATCAATAATTTACAAATCAATCAAGATCAGGGGTCAATAGCTCCTTCTTTGATCTCTTCAATAATTATATTTCATTATTACTTACCAGAAATATCTGATTAATATAAGTTTAGAAATTTACACATTTGATAAGTCACTTGATGACTGCAATAAATTACTCACCACTTTATGAAATTATTCGTCTAGCCATGAGGTCGACCATGCTTGATCATTCTTGATCATTCTACTTTCGGTTAAGCTAGTTTTATATAATCAAAACAAATGACGGACAAAAATCCGTCTTTTTTATTTTTTTTTATTATAATGTCTTTCTCATATGATTGTTTATATATAGGATCAATGAATAATATGTATGTATTGTGTGCTCGTATGAATACTTTGTAAAATGCAACTAACAAAAGATATAAATATAAAGTATATTTTGCTAATCAAATCCCCTGGTTTTATTAGCAATTAACAACACAGGGAGGAACCTTAGCGTCATTGTTGTAGCGCTAAGGGACATTGTTCACAACCAGGAATGAAATAAAATATTTAAAGTTGAAAAAAAAAAAAAAAAAAAGAAAAGGACCAAGCATCAGACAAAACACCACGAGAATAACAAATATAACATGAAAACCAAATACATGAATTTGGGATAGACAAGTACTGTGCCACGTCTTATCTCAATATCTCTAAAATAAGAGAAAACACAAACGACTCAACGTTAAAATGCAACACACACATAAACGAACAATAATATAACAATGGCCATCTTACTGACTTGGTACAGGACACTTTTAAAGGGGAATAAAAGTGGTGGGTTGAACCTGGTTTTGTGGCATGCCAAACCTCGCACTTTAATGGCAAAGTTAAATATAACATTGAGATGACAACATAATATTACAGGACTACAATACAAATAAATAGGAGAACATATTAGACATAGAAAAACATGATTAATAGATAACAAAAAGCATCAGGTTTAAAATTCAATACGCCAAAAACGCGCCTTGTCCACACAAAAATCAACAGTGACGCCCAGATATAAAAGATCGAAAGTGAAAAAAGTACAAAGTTGTACAGCACTGAAGATCAAAAGTTGAAAAGGTTTCGCCAAATACGGCATTGTTTTTATGCCCGGGATAAGAACATTCTTATTATAGAACAATTCATGCTATTGCAAACAGTAAATTTTATCAAATGTATATGAAAGAGTTAACATAAAGAAACTGAAGTATTAACTAATTACAGAAAACTTTACAAAAACAAAAAAAACCAGCCTATATTTATGTAACAGAAGAATTCTACTTCAATGAATAATTAGAAGATTACAATTTCACAATTTAGTAAAACTGCTATATTTTGGGGCCAAAAAGGGGTCTTACTTAACCTACTCCTTTAATTTTTTTTGTGGAAAATGGAATAAATATAAATATAGTTAGATATAAATGACGTTGGTAGACTACTACAAGTAAATTGTGTAAGATACCACGCTTATCATTTTGTACGCCAAACACACATTTCGTCAACTAAAGGCTCGTCAATGACGCTTGAATACAAACTGTTGAAAAGGCTAGACAAAAAACGAAGTTAATGGCCATTTAGTTAGGCATATTACTGCTGAGAAATGGTAAGTTAAAAATGAAAAATTTAATTCATGAAAATTCAGGAAAACTGCAGTTTAGAAAGGTCTTCTCAAATAAGATTGAGAATGGAAATGAGGAATGTGTCAAAGAGACAACAACCCGATATAGAGCAAATTTTAATGATAACATGCGCTTAGGTGTGATTTTATTTTCGAGGTACAAGGCAACTGATTCATTTTGTTGCTCTTTTTAACAAATATACAAAATGTTTATTATTATCTTCCAAAATAATATAAAGCATGACTCTTCGAGCGTTTTTCCCACAAATCAAGTGCAAATATTACTCTTATGATTATGATTATTAAATATTATGAGTTTTGCTGTCCCTCTGGTCTCTTTCGTCCTTCTTTTACTGCTTATGGTCAATAGCAAGACATTAAAAATCTGAAATCACAATTCATTCATCTTGCCTGCACTAACTGTCAATCTAATATATCTGCCTGTCTTTTTTTGTTTAATTAACTATTCATTTAAAGTTTTAATCAAAGCATGTTTTAACAGGATGGAGGTCAATAATTAGCGGCATAGTACATGTCTAATAAGGATTCAGATTCGGACAACGATTGGTACGATGAAGAAACAAATCGACGCAGAAATCGTCTACAAAATATTGAGAGACAACAAAATAAAAGCACAGACTCCCTATTTGAGAAACACAAGTCGTCCTGGTTTCAAGAGGGTTTGGAAATCAATAGATATGAATACATCAGGACAGAGAAAGTATCTGATTCAAAGCCTTTTCTCTATCCAAACGTATTTTTGTCATTTGACGAAACTAAGTATATAACACAACCTGAAATTTATAAAAAATGTACAATGAAAATTCAGTCCATGGAAGAAGCCATTTGTATTCCAGAGGAAGAAAAAAATTTGAAAATAAACATTGCTGGGCGGGCAAATTGTGGACAAACATATACAGAAGACACTGTGTATGTTAAAATATCAAATAAAGGCAAACCTGAAAAAGATAAGAAATACTATGGTGAAGTCGTTTCATTTGTTGATAGAAAACGTTTCAAAAATGTGTCTCATCCTGTTTTTGTTTGTCTCGTCGACCGAAGACAGAGTCATTTGATGATTCCAATTTGTAAGACTGTTCCTAAAATTTGTATTTTACATGGACGTCTGGCAACGAGGTACCCCGAGAGATTAAAAACAAGTGTAGAAATTCATAAGCATGATTCCAATACGAACGATCTTAAGTTTCATAAGTATCATAACATCACAGATGGCGACAAAGAAAACTGGCTGTTTTTTGTAGTTCTTTTAAAATGGAAAATAACAAATATGAACCCCCTTGGTGCAGTAATAGGTGTTGTGCATAGTTCTAAAAATATAGAGGAGGGATTAACGCTCATTGCGTTGCAAAACAGGTTGCATTTATGGTTGGATTACCCTTCTGTAGAAGAAATTCGTGATTTGAAAGTTGACTTGAACACACCCGGTTATAAAGATTTAATCAAATCCGATAATATATTTACAATAGCTGGAATGGAAGAAGGTGTTATAAATCATGGTTTTAGCATTAGAAAAATAAAAAAGAATATTTATAAAGTTGGAGTTCATATCACTGACGTAAGCAAATTTATACAGAAAGGTGACGCCATAGATTTAGGAGCGCGATCCCGTGGATTTTCCATTTACAGTACAAATACGGCTCAGAATAAGCATATGCTACCTGATCATATTAACCATCTTTGTAGCCTAGAACCAAGTCGTAGAAGATATGCAATTTCCGTATACTTTGAAATGGACCAAACTGACTCAAGCAATATATGTGTTTCGAACCAAACGATTTTAAGAACTATAATTAAATCAACTGCTCATTACAATTACTTAGATATTGAACACATTCTTCACAATCAAGGTCACATTAATGACATTTTCGCAAAAGATATACAACTGCTTTTCCGTCTATCAAAGAAATTGAGATTAAAACGTTTAAGAATGGAATCTTTTACATCCCCAGTAGTCGTAGATTTTACAGCAAGTGACCGCATTATGAAAACAAAAAATGCACATACCTTAGTCGAAGAATACTTTCACTCGCCAGTCATGTAGTAGGTAGCAGTCTTACTGAAGCATTCTCCATGAATATACCTGTTTTTAATCCAACATATTTGATCAAAGACAGCATAATTAAACAAAAAGAATGGTATTCTTTTAACAAGTATTACGCACATCTACTATGTGAAAAACAAGAGGAGTATATAAAAGAAGTAGTGAAATTATCTATTGAGAATGCACCCTTGGAAAAAAATCCCTGGCTACAAAGGTCAGATGACGATGATGATATAAATAGAGATGTTATAACCGAAAATTGGAAGTCAGTTTATGTGCCAATACAATCACACGTATTGCATACAATTTTAAATCATGCTGTAATTGGAAGGAATTGTGCAGAAGCAGTCGAACTTATTTGCTCCGACTTTATTCATCCAAAACAGGCATTGGCTTTGATAGAATTGAGGATGTTTGAACCAGTTCATCAATACAAGATGTCTATTTTCATTCAACAGAATCAAGCTGTCCAGTTTACGTGTCCTCTTAGTAGATATTGTGATATCATCATCCAACGACTGATTCATGCTTATATAGATCAAAAGCCTACTCCTTATGAATTTTCAGACTTACATACACTATGTGCGAATTTGAATAAGTTAAAGAAAAAGAGAGATGATTTCCATGTGCAGTGTAAGGAATTAGTCTTTGCTAATCATCTTAAGACACAGCCAGTTATTGTTCACAGTTTTATTTCAAATGTATCAAGCGAAAAATTCGATATTTTTATACCAGGTCTTCAGGATACAATAACAAAAACAATGTCTGTAAAATTCAGCGACATAGATGTTTGCAATGTTCCTGAAGTCACGGATGATAATGATATGTCTACATTGAATGAAAATAAAGGTACAAGAAATGATTCAGAGACCGCACAAGAAAATGGAAATGAAACATTTGCACATCAAAAAGTAACGGTGAAATGGAGGAAACGTTTATATAGCTTTAAAACTAAATTACCACCACAAAATGACGCACAAACTAGACCCGACACATATCAAAAGATAAATCCTCACGTGAACACTTCATTTGTAAGCTATGGGTTTTGGAAAAATATACTAAAACATGTCTTCGAAGGTAAAGATAACGTAATATTCAACAAACTGGCTGAAAAAAACTTAGATCAAATGATGCAAGAATTTGAAAGGAATAAGCGGCATATTGATAGTGTTATAAACAGTGTTACTGAAGTTACGTCAGAGATATCTGACCCGTTAATAATCAACCACTTAGTTCCTTTCCAAACATCATTTGGACATGGACAAATTGTTAGCGTGCAACTCTCATCACAAGAATCATTAGGAATTCTAGCTCCAGTTCCACAAATTGTTATATTGACAGACAATATCAAATTTTGCCTACCACATGTTCAAGATCCAATCAAAACATTCTTGAGATATGCCAAAAAAAGTTCGTTAACAAAGTACAAGACTATAGTGGCCTATAGGAATATTTGGCTCCCAATTGTTGAAATGGAATCTACATATAATGCTCTGCAAAGCGATGATTCAGCCACAATCAACGAATTACCCATTAGATTTAAGAAATGTCAGGGCATTTTTGAATTGGATGAAGAATTTTGTGACAAACGTGATTTGCATTTTGGATATATTCCTGAAGAAGATGGCAATGGAACGGGTTTATTGATTAACCAGAATAAAGAATACTTTCCATTACAAAGTGGTAATTTTCTTTGCATAATGAAAGCGCAAACTTTAGACGGCGAAACAAAACAGAAAATAGGCAATCGAGTTCTGCACAAAGATACATACTTATGGAGTGGGCATGCAGAGACTACTAAAATATGTAAATATCAAAAGTTAGAACAGAGAAAAAATGGAGGTCGACGTAGAACAACCAAAATCCGAGTAGCATTTCAACTTCACGAAAACAGTTCTCCGCCACCTGCTACTACTTTGGATGACTGTAGACTAGAGATCATTTACAAATCTTCAGTTGACAGGTAATAACAATAATGAAGTTAAAATGAAATTACAGGTTTAAAAGATTTAAAGGATAAATAATTACATTAGATGTATGTTTCATTATAATACGTTATTATGATTGGCTAACTACACATCACGTGTTGTTCCTTAAATAATTGCATTACAATATAACACGAGGTCCCACAATAAAGTGTACAGGTGAGTTGAATAAAAAAAAATATGATAAATTCGTGTTTTTTTATGATCCTAGCTAAAAAATGTAATACGCACATTTTGAGAATGAAGCGCTTCCGCGCTTCATACAAAATGTACTTCGGTCAGCGCTTTTACACCCCAATGAAGTTACAAAAAAGAAGCATTCAATTGTTAAATGACCCATAACATTTTAAACGACAATGTTCCTGGTCTTGCAAAAATATATTTGATTCCAATTTCATTTGTATTATTATTATTAACTTATTGTCAAATTCTAGCAATTTTTTTATTGATCAGGTAAAAAGTCACTAGTATCTCTGAGGTAAAGCAATGTAAAAGTACTATAACTGCTTTCTAGCACCAATATATTACCTTATTCTAGTATGCGATACAAGTATACATTTCATCATCTTGGTGACTCTTTCTTCTCCTCCATAACGTAATTGTTTTGTTATTTTTTTCATAACAAACAGACGCAATGAAATCCATCTGAAAAATATACACCAAGCGAGCGACTTAGCAAAAAAGATAGCAGTTGGGAAGGACATCCCTTTCGCAGGTAAGTATACACATGCTCTGTCACCGCCTTTTTGTCTTACTTATTCACTGTCTTCTACTTTATTTAGCATTATTTCGATTCCGTTTTATCGTTTATATTTCAACGAAAAAGAAATTTCAACAAAAAATCAGATGAAAAATCATAGTTCAATGAGAATCAAACAACAGCCACGAACTATTAATGTCGCGAAAGTACTGTGGTATTTATACAAAAATACTGTGAAGATAAACACAAAAGTATACACTAGAAAATTCTAAATTTAATCTTAAATCTAAATATAATTTTCTAGAAATTTGCCAATGCAAGCTTTGAAACAATATGAATAATTGTTTTAATATCTATGTATTTTTCTGTCCTGATTGGTCTTTTTATTTGGTACTATTCTTGTGACGTTAATTTTTTACATTGTCATATCGGCGGGAGGTTTTGCAAGCAATAAAACCAAGAGCAACCCACCATGTTTGCTTAAATTGTAATGAAACAAGTCAAGGATATGGCAATTATAATCAAATAGTTCGTTTTTATGTATGTTCGCGTTTGTTTTTGTTGTATGTTGGCGTTTGTTTTTGTTGTACCGTTTTGTTTTCTCATAAAGTTGATGTGTTTCTCTCAGTTTCAATTTGTGACCCCGAATTGTTTTCTCTTAATTATATTATGGCTTTTAAAAAGCGGTAAACTGCTCTTGCCTTTATTAAAGATAAAATTAAGATGATATGGTATGAGTGCAATGGACGAGGATTTAAGCAGTATATTATAATCTCTTTTCTGTGTGGTGTTATATCTCCTTTCGAAGCGAAAGTACAAGGTTTATTTTAAGAGATGAATTGTGTATGCTTTTTGTTTTCATTTTAGTCTGTAAGCTCTTCACGTATTCAGGCATTTCACAATTATACTTCCTTAGCTTTTATGTGGGGGGGATGTTATATTCATATAGGCAATAGTTGTACCGTTGTTCAATGGTCATACATCGATTTAACTAAAATAATTTAATGTTGCCGATGAAGGTAAAACAAAATGCCTTCTGGTATCCAAAAGAAGGGGTTATATACTAGTAGATGGGTTTCAAATAAGATAAATTTGTCAATAAAAAAAAAAGTTTCTTTACCTCAAACCATACTGTTTTTATAGATCGAATGCATACGGAAATAGCTAACGAGATTATAGAAGAAGGTCTTGATGTCGATATGTGGGAAAATAATCTTCATCAATACTGGGCTATTAAGACAGTTCTGCAGAGAAGATTTAAACTAATTCAAGGTCCACCAGGTATGTATATCATCATATATTTATTATTTTATTTAACAAAAGTAATTTTTAAATTGGATATTTAAAAGTTAATTTCCATTTAACGTGGCTCGGTACTTAAACTTCCCGTCAATGTGTTTGTATTATCTTTCATGTTTTGCTGGTGTGTTTTGTATATGCGACTTTTTGTGTTTCTTTGGTTCTTATAACGTGACTCTGTACTTTAAAAGATCCCATCAGTATGTTATTGTTCTATAATCTGTCATTATGATATATTTCTATTATGAATTAGAAAATACGTTGAACCACAAACGTCAAAATTATTCAATCGCGTAGTGGAATTAACTATTTGTGGATTTTTATAAATTCTATTGAACTTTTGGACTATTTTTAATCTCGGTCTATTTCTGAAATTAATTCTTACATACGTTTGATTATTTAACCCTGTATGCTAACATTTCCCATGTGAAATTTTTAAAATGTTTTTATAAACATTGAACGACCAAAAATATGTGACGTATAAAATTTTCTGACGTCGGACAGGCGAATCAATGAATGAGTAGATATATGTGTTTGTGTTCTGTTAGTTTGTTCCCTTTTGAAATTGTGACACGATGATGACTGCTGTACCCATATTTTGACTATTTTATTTATTATGTTTGTTTAGTTCACGCATCATTGTAAATATAACGGAGTCAACAACTTGAGAGGTTTAGCGCTATAAAACCAGGTTTAATCCACCATTTTCTACATTTGAAAATCATGCCTGTACTAAGTCAGGAACATGACTGTTATTGTTCATTCATCATTGATGTGTTTTGTCATTTGATTTTGCCATGTGATTATGGACTCACCGATTAGATTTTCCTCTGAGTTTAGTAATTTTGTGATTTACTTTTTTTTGTTAAATAAAATCCATCCTTTTTTACACGACGGTACAATTGTCATATTTTTTTGTGTGAATTGTATGAAGTTTTCGACGTCTGTGTGGAGTTAGACAAACCTTTATAGCCATTTAAACCGGATTCTTGGCTTCTCATTAAATGTCTCCATGGATTTAACGATTGTGACATCACTCAGTTCTGTTCCATATAGTATCCATACTCGTTATGATGTACGCCATTTACTTCATCAACAAGATCGAGGCGTATAGTATTCAGCACTTCAGTGTTGACATGAATATCAATTATGTGGTCATTTTTATAAAATTTATCGAAAAACTAAGGATTTTCTTATCTCAGAAATGAGATAATCTTAGCCGTATTTGGCACAACGTTTTGGAATTTTGGATCCTCAATGCTCTTTAACTTTGTACTTGTTTGCTATATAACTATTTTGATATGAGCGTCACTGAAGAGTCTTATGTAGACGAAACGTGCGACTGGCGTACTTACTTCTAATCCTGGTACCTTTGATAACTTTATACAAATTCGTATTGTTACAAAATAAATAATAACGGCGCATTCGTCGTGTGCCACTATTGGAGCAATGATGAATATGTTAACATATTTGAGCATTTGAATTTATTATCCAGTATCGTGATTGAGATTTCTGTCATATAAAACATTCCAGTTTACTATTCACCTCTTCGAGACTTGTAATTTTTTATTTAAAAATTTCTCAGCAGGGCTCTTTTTAATGTTAGGTAACTAACTGGGTCGGATTTTCATTTAAATCTGAACTTCTGATTTAGGACTACATGTACGTTTCTTGTTGTGTATTTAAGTCATTGTAGAGTAAATTTTACCTGTAGTTCAATCACTGTCAAATCATTTTATTTTCATTACAACAGATTAACTCATAGTAACTAAACGCTCAAGTATATTCGATGTCAATGTTGTCACTTCCTAATCCATGATAATAAAATAATTTAAGACGGACAGTTTTTTTTAAATATCAATAATGTTGATTTCATTTTTGAATGACAAAACGCTTTACATAATTTCTTTATTTTTATAACTTAGGAACTGGGAAAACTTATATCGGCGTTAAACTTGTATACCTCTTCGACAAATTTAACACTATCATGCAACAGAGGACGGATGATTCCAAGAATCAGATAATTTTCTGTGGACCCTCAAACAGATCTGTTGATTTAGTAGCACGTGAGTATTCAATTTGACTCAAGGACAAGGACAAATATATACCCTCTCTTGAAAAATCAGTACATTGGCTTACTTATTCTAAAAACCTATTTTCTAAAAGACGAACATGTGATAATGCACTTGTAGTACAGACTGTCCTATATAGGAAGCTATTAAACCTAGAATTCCAAATGGTGAAATTGAAGTCATCCCTTTGTAAATTTTAGTGACGCCATCACGAGTTGGTTGACCGTTATGGAATAACCGTTTCACGGATGATATCGGATATGTTCCTTATGTCGTAACTACAATTTACTTCCCTTTTCACGAATATGAACTTCCAAATTAAAATTGAGAATGGAAATGGGGAATGTGTCAAAGAGACAACAACCCGACCATAGAGCAGACAACAGCCGAATTTCTCTAATGGGTCTTCAATGCAGCGAGATATAGACTATTTACCGGGTGTGCAATAACATGAGCAACACGATGGGTGCCACATGTGCTTACCATTCAGGAGCACCTGATATCACCCCCAGTTTGTAGTGGGGTTCGTGTTGCTTAGTCTTTAGTTTTCTATGTTGTTTGTTTGTGTTTTTTATTTTTTTAGCCATGGCGATGTCAGTTTATTTTCGTTCTATGAGTGTGACTGTCCCTCTGGTATCTTATGCCCCTCTTTTACAACAAAACAAAACAAGTATATTAAAATGTAATTGGGGTGTTTTATCCTGTCCTAAGCCATACAAGCTCGTTCAAAAAGAAGTAAAAGTAAGGTCAGTGTTGTTGAAAATAAATTCACAGATTTTGGCGACCTAGAAACCCTAAATATTTATTTACTACTTCAAATTCCAAACTTAATTTTCTTCAGAATTCGAGGTGCTCTGTACTATGAAAAGAGGTAAAAACCTTGAATATTTTGAAAGTGAAACATTGAATCTGTAATGAAAATGAATAACATTCTAATATAAAACGCAAGGAAAATTGACGTTTTGAAGACAAAATTCACGAAATTATATTTCGTTTACTTACTGATCGATAGCCATGACTCAACTGAAAACTTATAAATATCATGAGTTCTGAAATAAAAGGCGAAATCGTCTAAAGGGATATTTAAACTCATAAGTAGAACAAAAACTGACAATGCCCAGACTAAAGACGAAAAGACAAATAGTACACAAACCCAACAAAATATAAACTGAATGCTGGAAACACAAACTCAACAAAAACCTGGCTGATATTGATAAAAAAAATATAGTAAGTTAGGTGAAGAAATGTTAGTTTATACAAATCGATCGACGTTTCTTTAATTTCTAGTCAAAATTGTATGTTGATTATTATAGATATTTCAAGAGTTATATAATACAATAAATATTACTACCGCTGTTCATCGTAAGTATTTTTTGTAGAGTGGCACTCTTAATTTCTTCCAAAAAATTTGATACATATCTACTACTTAATTTGATACATATCTACTACTTAATTTGATACATATCTACTACTTAATTTGATACATATCTACTACTTAATTTGAACACCTTCACTTAATTTGAATACCTTCACTTAATTTTTCATCGCATAATAGGTCTTGTAATAGACAAGCTAGGATCGAAAGCGCCACGAATTGTTAGAATGTATGGCAGTGCAATTGAACAACTAACATTCCCAATTCCTGGAAGGGCAAGTGTTTCTAGGCGCAACATACGAGATGCGAAAGCAGACACGCACCTGGTTGAAAACGGTGTTGTTCTACATAATATAATTCGTCAAGATGGGAAACCATATGCTGCACGTTTAAAAGAACTTGACAAACAATTTTCTGACGATATAAGTTTGATAGAAGAAATAGACCAAAGCAGAAGGGGGCCTTTAAAAACAACTATTGAAGATATAAAGGAATACAAAGATATTCAGAGTAAAGCAACAAAGGAAGACCTACCAAAATATGACGTCATATTTTGTACAACTTCACTGGTAGCAAACCCAAAAGTTCTAAAAGCTACAAAAGACAGAGTTTACCAGCTTATAATTGACGAGAGTGGAATGTGTTCAGAACCAGCAACAATAGTTCCTATTATTGCAACATATGCGAAACAAGTTATTCTAATTGGCGACCATAAACAACTTCGTCCGATAATTAAATGTAAAGAAGCAGCAAGACTTGGGCTGGGAACCTCGCTGTTTGAAAGATATTCAAAAGTTCATTTGCACAAAACTATGTTAAAAGAACAGTACAGAATGGTATGTTATTAGTATTATTATGTGTGTTCGAGTACATCTTAAAAGTCTATTTGTAAAAGCAAAATAAACTCACGGCACTAAGTGTATTGAATTTTCATCTAATGGTGGTACGTAGCTATGCATTTAAAGTCTTTTCATAACTGACCCAATCACACAATGAAACATATTAATATAGCAAACGTTTCAAAGTCAAATCAACGATGAATGTAAAGGGAGGGCAACATGATGTCCATGACAATGTGATGTGCTAATTCTTTTACATTTTGATGCCAAATTTGATTGACTTACCATTAGTTATTTGACTTAACCGCTCTACCGGAAACAACAAATATAAGTATCACCTCACGGACTTCATCGAGGCGGGACAAAACTTGAAACAGAATCAACAATTCGCAAAATGAATTTACACATACGTCTAAAGGTTAAGCGAAACCGAATCAAGTAAAATAAAGCATTTCTTTAAAACAATAAAATATCTGACATCAACATCGAAACGTCAGTGTTAGTGCTTCTAATTTGCATTCTGAAAATAACAAAATCCAAATCATACCAACAATTCGATAGCTTACATTTGTAGCTATAAGGAAAATAAGATATTTGAAAGATCCGAGACATTTGTGTTAAATGTTAAAACTAAGGAACTAAAGATCTTGACATACTTTATATTCTTGCATATGGATATTTGTCAGCCGTTAGTCATCGTGAAAATGAGGATGAATTATTGCCTGCCTTGCTGACCGTTTAACCATATCCTTTTTTTCGTAATAAAGAAAAACAATGTGCACTTGAACTGTACATGATATCTTCCAAATGAATATACTATAGAAGCATTATTATTCTTTGGTAGCATTTTTCGTGGAATTTATATATAGATAAAGATAAACAAGTATTGAAATGTTTAACGAAGTACCAAGTTTCTTTTCGCTGGCAAATCCATTAAAATCAACGACGACACAATTTTTCCTCAATCAACAAACATTGGTATCCTTGAAAATAATGGAATCCACAATACATTGTATTCAAAAAGTCGGATAATATATTGCAATGTTTTCCCCCTAGATCATAATCCGTTTTGGTAAGCACTTCTGTGTTCATGAATTATCTTTTATATGGCCATAATTATAAATTAACTGTTCATAAAAATTTGAGGCTTAAAATACTAAGGCTTTCCCTTAGACCTCACGTGTTCATTACCGTAGCTGTATTTGGCAAATATTTTAGGAATTTATTTTGGTCCTCAATTCTCTTGAACTTCGCATTTTGTTCATTCGAGCTGAGTAGACGTGCGTCTGGAACAAATACAAAATTTCAATCCTGGTGTATACGATGAGTTTATCTATAATCTATTTTTTTAAATAAAGATTTGTTCTGCTTTATAGCATCCAAAAATATGCGAATTCCCGTCAAAGCACTTTTATGATGGTGAATTAAGAACTCACCCTGGCGTTGGAACATCACCACAGTTGAAATTATGGCCACGTACGATTACCGGACAGTGCCCACATGTATTCTGTCACGTTGAAGGAGATGAACAGACATTAACAGTTAACACCGAGGCAGGAAACGAACAGTCAAGGTTCAACGACGCTGAAGTTAAACAAGTGGTAAGTAATAAATAATCACATATTCAAATCAATTGATATCATGATACCCTTTGACATTGGAAAAGTTGTCCGATATTAAAATAAACCACAAATTAATTATTGTTCAAGTGTTCCCGTTATAATACAATTCCTGCGAAAAGTACTGTTACTTGTTTGTTTTAATTGATCTTTTCGTTAAAACAGTAAATACAAATATATATAAGTTATCTGTAATCTTCAATGCACAAGTGCATGGGCGACCTAGAGAATAGTAATCCAGACCCCAAGAGGTTAGGGCCCATCTTAAATTGCAGTGAGATGAAAGCGTTTGTTCCATGTGAAACCTAAAGTCGACGAGGAAAAGCAATTAACCCACTGACACTTTGATTAAACAAAGAGTAGTAAGATATGATAGTAATATTCAAAACTCAACAAATGAATAAAACCTGACAACACCATAACTAGTTATCATAGGTACCAGGATTATAATTTAATACACCACACGCGCATTTCGTCTTCATAAGAATCATCAGTGACGCTCATATCAAAATTGTTATAAGATGCTCATATAAAAATAGTTATAAAGCCAAACAAGTACAAAGTTGAAGAGCATTGACGAAACAATAATTAAAAACGTTGAAGAGACGCATAAGTCTACAAAATACACTAAAGACAACCAAAGAGTGACCACAAAGCGTTGTCATGTCCTTTAATGATTTCTTATCATAGATTTCCGTATCGAATATGTTTTTGCTATTTTGATAATTTGATAACATGATTATAAATAACAATCGTGTATTAGTATGTTGAGACTGACAACGAATTGATTGTTATAAAGAATAAAACATACACTCTTATTATTATTATTATTATGCATATTTAAAAAAAATATATATTACTGAACTGTAATAGAATGAAAGTTATTATGTTTTATATTCATTCTGCGTTCTATAAATTATTATTTGTTTTTCTCAGATTTTATTACCATATTTTAAAACATGATCGTTTTTTACATGTTAGAGGACAATATGCTTTACGTATAATGCCGTTGTCATGCCGGCGTCAACCATTGGTGGATAGACCAGCAGGCACCAGACGTAAAGATAAAATTGACAAAGTCGGTATACGTTAGTTGCACGCCAGAGAAACGCCTTAGGCAATCGTTAGACGCGCGTTGAATGAGTTTGAAGTACGTCGAAATACAAATGTATACGCTTGGTGAATGCTACAACTAAAGAAAATTTTATGCAGCATAAACATTTTTATTCATCTCAAGCATGTGTCTAGCATACTTCTGTTCGCTACACTCACGTAATACATACGCTACAAGCGCGTTGAAAACGTAACAGATAAGTTTGACACACGTTTAGGGCTCGTTGTATACGCTTCAAGGTCGTTGGAATTTTATTATTAATTAAAACGTATGCGGGTGTGTTAACAAACACCCCATAATAGCACGTCCTAGATACGACCGGTACATGTCTCAAATACGTTCAAGAGACCTTTTTCCTTCGTAGCGTGCATTCCATATAGGTTAGACAAACTCACGTTACTTGAACGTCCGATAAATGCTTAGGTACGCTTCTCGTACGGCCAATTCACACTTAGAGCTCGTTTTGCAAACGATACAGATATTATTGACAGGTTGAATGCAGAGCTATACGCTGATGTGTGACGCCGGTATTATAACTTAAAATGGCTATGAACTAATACTTAGCAACTGAAAATCATTTTAGAAAGGTATCTTCTGTTTTCCGTCGTTGTTTGGGGAATAATTTTTGTTGCTGTTTTTGGAGGGTTGGGATTCTGCTAACACGTTTAACCCCGACACATTTTTTATGTGTGTGCCTTTTTCAAGTCAAAATACGTAAATTATGCTGTTAGTTTTCTCGTTTGAATTGTTTCACATTTGTCATTTCGGGGCCTTTTATAGCTGACTATGCGGTATAGGCTTAAATCACCTGATCACCAGATAGTTCACATAGTTATATAAATATTACCTTTTTATTCATTTTACATTATTTCGAGTGAATAGAGGTAGATATGCATAAAAAAGAAAAAAAAAGTATTGCAACACGATGATTTGTTTTCAGATAAAAGTATTTCAACATATGGTAGAGGAAGAGGATGTGTTACCTACCAGTATTAATGTTATGTCTCAGTACAACGCCCAGTGTACAGCATTGAGGGAAGAATCTGTTAACACTGGACTTACAATGCCCATAGTATCTACTGTAGTGTCCAGTCAAGGTAAATATGATCTCAGTACAACGCCCAGTGTACAGAATTGAGGACAGAATCTGTTAACACTGGACTTACAATGCCCATAGTATCTACTGTAGTGTCCAGTGAAGGTAAATATGATCTCAGTACAACGCCCAGTGTACAGCATTGAGGGAAGAATCTGTTAACACTGGACTTACAATGCCCATAGTATCTACTGTAGTGGCCAGTCAAGGTAAATATGATCTCAGTACAACGCCCAGTGTACAGCATTGAGGGCAGAATCTGTTAACACTGGACTTACAATGCCCATAGTATCTACTGTAGTGTCCAGTGAAGGTAAATATGATCTCAGTACAACGCCCAGTGTACAGCATTGAGGGAAGAATCTGTTAACACTGGACTTACAATGCCCATAGTATCTACTGTAGTGGCCAGTCAAGGTAAATATGATCTCAGTACAACGCCCAGTGTACAGCATTGAGAGAGGAATCTGTTAACACTGGACTTACAATGCCCATAGTATCTACTGTAGTGTCCAGTGAAGGTAAATATGATCTCAGTACAACGCCCAGTGTACAGCATTGAGGGAAGAATCTGTTAACACTGGACTTACAATGCCCATAGTATCTACTGTAGTGGCCAGTCAAGGTAAATATGATCTCAGTACAACGCCCAGTGTACAGCATTGAGGACAGAATCTGTTAACACTGGACTTACAATGCCCATAGTATCTACTGTAGTGGCCAGTCAAGGTAAATATGATCTCAGTACAACGCCCAGTGTACAGCATTGAGGGCAGAATTTGTTAACACTGGACTTACAATGCCCATAGTATCCACTGTAGTAGCCAGTCAAGGTATATTTGATCTCAGTATAATGCCCAGTGTACAGCTTTGGAGCAGAATCTGTTAACACTGGACTTACAATGCCCATAGTATCCATTGTAGTAGCCAGTCAAGGTAAGTATTATCTAAGTACAACGCCCAGTGTACAGCATTGAGGGAAGAATCTGTTAACACTGGACTTACAATGCCCATAGTATCTACTGTAGTGTCCAATCAAGGTAAGTATTATCTAAGTACTATGCCCAGTGTACAGCATTGAGGGCAGAATCTGTTAACACTGGACTTACAATGCCTATAGTATCTACTGTAGTGGCCAGTCAAGGTGATTATGTCTTAATTATTACTCATAATAATGTCTACTGTATTTCTATTGTCCCTTTTTAAGTCAATGCATAATTCTCGTTGGTTTTGAAAGTATTAAAAATGTACAGATACTCGTATCTTGTAAAAGTAGCAGCTGCTATATGCACACCTGGATAGACATTATATTTTGTTAGATGTCAAATGTGTCATATACTAGGAAGTAAAAATATGATATATGCAAAATCTAAGGTAGTCCCTTTATTAAAACCTTAACTCTTCCTGTCTGTTCCTGAATTTTTCGTCACTTGGTTTCAAATTTGACAAAAATTACATTGATAACAAATTTGCTTATGAATTATGTATGTTTCAAATCACTTAATTCAAATGTATAGTCCTTCTAACATCTGTCCTTAAACAAATTAGAACTGTTTTTCGCCGCAATTGTTTTCTGCTTTCAAACTTTAGGCTGCATGAATACTCGACAGATCTTTTTCGGTTTTACCATGCATTTCATATTCTGTGTATTCAGAGAATCATCACTCTGATAATGAAAAAAGGGAGAAGATTAAAATTTTCGTTTTATTTACTTAATATTTTATAAGGTTCTCTTTTTCTTGTATATGAACATACATTATGTGGAATGGTTGTCAATGGAACAATTTTCTAAAATAAAGTTAAAACGAATTGCATGGTTGTAAGAAACTATAGGTAAACATACGGTCTTTAACAATGAGAATAATTTCATATAGAATTCTCAGCTTCAAAAAAAGTAAAATCACAAAAATACTGAACTCTAAGGAAAATTCAAAAAGGAAAGTTCCCAATAAAATGGCAAAATGAAAAGTTCAAACACATCAAACGAATGGATAACAACTGTCATATTCCTGACTTGGCACCGACATGAAAACTTGTGAACAATTGAAACATGATAATAACGGCATGGATAAAAACTTACGACGATCACTGAACTATACGGCTCTGGCTTTGAACAGGCCCAAAAGAAAAATAGCGGGCTTGAAGTATAAACCAATTGATTTTTACGTGTTTATTATTTTTTTATTTTAGATTTTGGGTTATATGCTTAAGTCTTTAATGGAAAAAATAACTTCGAGTTTCGTAAACATATAAATGAATATAACACAACAAGTGCATCAAATGTTTCAACGCAATATCTGCAGATAATTTACATTGTACGATATGGTGAGAATGTGGAAGGAACAAGATAAAAACCAAAAAAACCGTGAAAATGATTAAAAAAGAATTGTAAAAAAATACTATCTTCTAGTTAAACGTTTTTAAGAGATCAAAAGATTAGACAGAATAACAACGTTATGCTTGTGAAATTCGTTTTAGGTGGTGAATGGGATTACGTTATATTCAGTTTGGTAAGATCTATTCCCAACTATCTAATACCAGCACAGCCGACAAGAGGATGGTGCCTCCAAAATCTAGGATTTATTACCGACAAAAACCAAATCAATGTAGCATTGACGAGGGCCAGAAAAGGGCTTGTTATTATTGGTCAGTATATAAGATGATATACTACGTTGTTTTAGTTAGTCAGGAGTTCTTACGTTTACTAGTACTTCATAAGTTTTCACTCATTTTATTTTTAGGGTACATAAACTTGTATCTTATTTCTTTTACCTGTACAATAAATAGAGTTTCTGATATATATGGTGTTTAGAGGAAAGTAATGGTATAACTATTGTTATTACAGGTAACAGAAACTTGCTTGTGTGTGACCCAGTATGGAAAGATCTTGTTCACGACTACGAAAAGAAAAATTGTATATTCAAAGGCTCAGACTTCCCACCGTCTACATAAATAGCTTCCATTACTATGTAGAAACAGAAACTGCACATATTATTGTGCATTTATAAAAAAATGACTGAATAAAAGCAATTTCTATTGTTCATTTTTTTGTGTAGATATGACAATTCTTTAATGCATTAGTTGATTTTATTTATTCAATGTTTTTTTTTTCAAATCAGTCTTTGTAAAATAAATTTCACAAGTTTGAACTACTAAGGGATAAATTTCAAATCTTCTTGAAACTGGAAAAGGCAACGCTCACGCAACAGCACAAATAAAAAGAATCAATCATGAGTAATTTGAGCATTACAATCATGATAAAAAGTTACCACTGCATGAAAAGGAGTACAGAGCCTAATTATTTTTGGAGAGAAAAAAAAGTAACGCAAAATGTAACTAACTGTAATTTTTCGAAGAGGTTATGTAGTGTTGTTTTTTAATTACACATATTGTATAAATGTCATTAGTACTGTTTTGTTTCATTCTGATAATAGCAAATAAAACAATTCAATTATACTGTGTGTTTATTGTTTTGTTGTAGCTAGATACAATTTTTTTTATGATGTAAAGCTTTCTTTCATTCAACTTTCATCAATACAAAAGTTGTGCCGTGGATAAGATATGATAGGTCTCAGGATTACAATATGTAAAACAATCAAAACGCGAAAACCAACGGCCTGTTTAATCTATAATATATATATAAACAAGAGTGTGTCCTAAGTACACGGATGCACCATCCGCACTATCATTTTCTATGTTCAGTGGACCGTGAAAATGGGGTAAAAACTCTAATTTGGCTTTAACATTAGACAGGACAGATAATATCATAGGGAACATGTGTAATAAGTTTCAAGTTAATTGGTCCAGGACTTCAACTTCATCAAAAACTACCTGGACCAAAAACTTTTACCTGACCTCGACCAAAAACTTTTAACCTGAAGTGGGACAGACGGACGAACGAACGAACAGACGAAGGAACAGACGGACGCATAGACCAGAAAACATAATGCCCAAAATTGGGGCATATAAAATAATTTATAAACAAATCTGGAAGACAAACTGACGAAAAGGCTCCTGAATAAGGAAAGGCATTTATGAAAAGTGGTTCAGTTAAACATGATTCACACACTCAGTTGTCTCCCTTACTAACCTAGGACAGCAGTGTTAATAACATCACAAAAACTGTCAAAATCAATTGGAAAGATAGATTCATCTCATAGGCACGAAGCACAAAACAACTAGTTAAAAGGACAAACACACACGTAGTAGAAATCCCTGAGCACTTGCAGTTACGAAAACCTATTTTCAATGACAAACAATGAATAATATTTCCCAAAACTAAAATAATAATCATTACATTTAACGGTTTAATCATAAAGACGCCATGAACAGATTGTCTAAAAAAAGCATGACATTGTGCAATGCCAAAATATAAGCATCGACAAAGGTTCATGACGGCAAGTCAGTAGATTTCTAGTTAGTTTTTTTTATGTTAAAACAAATGAACAATGTGTGAATAAAACAAACAGGAAATGCATTGTAATAGGTAAAACTGTCAAGTATACGTGTACAGCAACCAGCATCGCATTATAAACTTGAACGGTGGAAAGTCTGCGGGCTGAATGATTCTTACTTTTTGATTGAAAGATATTACTGAGACGTGAGTAATTAAAGTTCGTTGATTGGTTGGGACAATCAAAATCTAGTAAATGTCTTTCAATCCCGTAGAGTATCGGATTTTAATCTCTATTTTAGCAATTAGATTTTGCTTGGTCATCAATCGTGCATATTGATACACATGTAACTTTTATCTATAAATAGCCGAGTCTCCTGAAGTTTTGTAAACACACACATGATTGTTTCACATGCAATCAAGTCGCTCACTGTTTATAGATTTTATACACGAAAACATAAAAAAAACTTGAAGGAACAAGTTGTTTGACAAATATGTTAACATTTACAACCATGATTTTAAGGATTAGTACGATAAGGACCTTTTTTGACACACAACATTACACGATATACTGCTTCATAACGTGTGTGGTAAAAGTTGATTGATATGCAAGGCTATTCTGAATGCATTAATCTACAAAGCGAGATTACTCAGCTTTCCACTTTTATCAGCTAAGAGACGGCTAGTTTTTTTCGAGCTATTACTTGTTCTACTACTGTAATCTCTAGCTAGTCAACACTGATGTTGTGAGTTCGAACCCCGCTTGTGAGGGTGCACTCGACTCCAATCTTAATTGACTAGGATTGTCAGTTTTCTCTGAATAAAAACTGGCCGCCATGAAACAGCCTAAATGTGGCGCCTAAAAGTGGCGTGAAACATACATTAACAATTAGTCGATCAATCTAATATATATATAAAATACAAAATTGTGACCAACGAAAGTTTTTACCAGCAAATAAAAATTACAATGTAGATACTACTTATTGCCTATTCTGGCTATAATATTGATTCACTTATAGGAAATCATAAGAAATAAACACATTTATTATACCTCAGTTATAATTTTCTATATAAAATAAGTACACAATATTTGACTATTTTTTTCAAATTGCAAGCGTTGAACTATTGGATCGGTCAATAGTTTCCAACTATGGGACCTCGATGAAACTATTTTACCACAAGCATTTTAATTGAATTGTGGAGCTCGCATGTCAGTAACTTCTAGTAGTCCTTTGTTAATTTATGCATTATTGTCATTTTGTTAAATTTCTTTTATTACCTATTCTGAGTTTAACTGATCGTATTGTTGTGTGTTTGTGTTTTCTACATTGGCTAGATGTAAAGGGGGAGAGTTGAGATCTAAAAAAACATGTTTCACCCCGCCGCATTTTTTGCGCCTGTTCCAAGTCTGGAGCCTCTGGCCTTTGTTAGTCTTGTATGACTTTTAATGTTACATGTAGTTTCTTTTATATGTTTCTGTGTTTAGTAAGACGTCCGTTATCAATGAACTAGTATACATTTTTGTTAAGTTGCCAGCTAAAGCACACCTCCGGGTGCGGGATTTTCTCGATGTATTGAAGGCTCATTGGTGGCCTTCGGCTGATGTCTTCCCTAGGGCCTGGTTGTTGTCTCTTTGACACATTACCTATTTCTATTCTCAATTTTAATACTATATGATTAAAACAATGTCAAGCCTTGTGTCATTCTGGTACGTTAAGGGCATATACAATACAGTTTTGATCCCATATTGACTGAATTTTGCTGACAATTTGCATATAGGCTATTTTGTAAGCCTGATTAAATCAATGTATGTAATAAAAAATATACCTTCATGTGCTACTTTTTGAGTAAAATGAGGTCGAATTTTATATATTTGCTAAAAATTCAGATTCGTGGACGTTATTTTCCTTTCAACAGAAGTACATATATTTTCTGTCAGCCTTTAAATGTGCATTTTATTTTTTCAAATAACTCATATTTGTCAAATATTCATGAATGTAAAATAAAACATAATTTTTTGCTGTATTTTTTTCAAAATAAAAAAAAAAATCCACTATTGACGTTTTCATGAAAATTGGCACGTATAATCTTGTTATGTACAAACCAAATGGCATTTTTAAAAAGAGGGTTCAAAACAAAAAACGACAACAACTGAATTACAGGCTCCTGAGTTAGGACAGGCATATACATATAGAATGTGGCGGGGTTAATATGTTAGTGGGATTCAACCCTCCCATAACCTTGGACAGTGGTGTAACAGAACGAACTATAAAAATCAGTTGAAAAAGGCTCAACTCATCAGATGGATACAAATAGAAATACCAATAATAAAAAAAAAAAAAAAATGGACATGGCCTGATACTTGTATACCCCCCCCCCCCCAAAAAAAAAGACACTAAGAATTTATCACAGAGTACGCACAGTTACTGACAGCTAGTTAACAACTAATAAAAAAAAAAGATTATGCATCTAAGACTAAATTATCAATCACTACACATCCAACATTCAAAAGATTTAGTGTTTAAACGTTATAAACAGTCAGAGAAAAAACATGACCTTGTGTAATGCATTCTTTTTTGTATCGACTTATTGTGTGAATTTTAACAACACGGATTTCGATTGTTTTTCTCAGATAATGTAAATACAACAGGTGTTACGTGAACACAAATTTGTAATTCAATTCATGTATATATCATGTATGGTTACACGCGATTTCTTTGCCATTGATTTTATTATTTTTAATCCCAGGTCAGGACGTCAAGTTGACCGCACGTGCATTTATAGTGCTAAAGGGGATATATTTTATTATTCATTTACAGGTAAACTGATGTCTAGTCTACACTCATAGAATGTAATTTAGACCTTGCCCGGTTAATTCATTGAGATAAGATACATGTACATCACAACACTAGCAAAATAGGAAGTTTATAAGTATTTTGTTGATTATTATTGTAACATTCCAGGGGCATTGACCACTCCTTCCCCAAAAATAAAATTTCTCGTACCATTTTGACTAAAACCTTCCAGTTATAAGATGGATATGTCGCGAAATACATTTTTAGACGAAACGCGCGTCTGACGTACTAAATTATAATCCTGGTATATATACCTTTGATAACTATTGTCTTAATTCTTTTGAACATGAACTTGACCTTTGACGTTGACCTCATTTAAAAGTAAGGATCCATGGATCTGAAAAATAAGTGAATGTTTAATTGGTTAACTTCCAGTGATGGTTGTTTTCTTACATTACCGAAAAAATGGGGCTGATCCCAAGGTAGGGTAAACAGGTTTTGCTCCACATGTTGCAAATGTGATTGGCAAAGGTACCAGATGTCACTAGATCGCTTCAGTCAAAACGTCGTGAGGAAGTAACGAACAAATAAATAAAAGAATTTTGTAGTTATTTTTTTTTTTGGTTACGGATGAATTGACTAACAAGAAACAGTGTTTGGTGAGATATATCTTGCAATAAAACGGATCCGGCTTAACAAGGTGAATTGAAAAAGCGCAATAGCTGTTCGATATAATTTTCAAACACATATAAAATGATATTTCAAAACCACTATACACCTAAAGAAAGAAAATGTCGGAAGAACAAGAATCAGTTCCCCTCAAAATCAAAACGTCTTTCCATGAAGAAGTGGAAAGACTTTATACGTGATTATTACTATAATATTTGTTCTCACTTATCATTTGCAAGAACAAAGAAGGTGAACACTAATCTTTACCTGTACAGATAACACGACGCCAATTGTCGTTCTTTATAAATTTTGATCTGTGAAGTTCTATTTTGACGGAGAGAAAACAGGTACGTACCTATTTTATTAGTTTCCACATGCAACTACATATTGATTCTGAAAACATTGAAAGGGTGCTAAATGTCTGAATAATAGGAACTGAAAGAAATCTTAATCTTTTTGTTTTTTTTTCAATCTTTAATACACAATTGTAACTTTAAAATACGTTATTATTTGTATTAAATTGTCCTATCACTATATCTCGAGGACGTTTTACTATATTTAAAATACATCTTGCATTTTTGAAGCTCACCAACGATATGCTATCCTTCATATTACTATTGCATAATTGTACATCTTCTACCCTATAGGCGATAATTTAATCCGTGTTATTCTGAGCGAAACGGAACAATGACTTTAAGTTGGACTTTGGATTGAAGCTAGTCCTATTTTTGTTGCTGTTTGCTGCACGTGAAAAGGTAACTACACTGATTTGAATATTTATCTTATTGCAATGACTCAAGGTATAAATTGAAGATTATTTCATGAAATATCGAAAACTTTAGATAATGTATTTAATCATGTTATAATGATGTTCACCTTATTTTACACCAAACAACCTAAACATCTACACATTTTACACTGTTCGAGAACATATGTTGATGTTAACTAAAATTGCTGGCATAGTCGCAAAACTTTTGGTTTCGTAGTTCCGAAATGGACCAGTTTATATTTTTGGCGGGTTGAATTTTCATCTTAAAATATACCGTGACTTCCCTCTTATGCCCAGAAGGAACTAAATGTTTAACATCCTTTTAGTTTTATTGTTAATTGTTAATGAGACAATTACAAATAAAAGAATACATCATGTCAAGTTCAAGCTTTATTGAAGTTGATTTATTATCAACATTAAAAATGAGTAGTGTCGATTCCTTTAATTTTAATATAAAAACTTATTAACAATACTAGACAAATAATTGGTTTTGTTATATTTTAGTCTGTTAGTTTTTCAATAGAATTCTTTCATATTTTTTTAGCCGACTATACGTTTTGGTCTTTTTCTCTTTGGTGAAGTCCGTACGATTGCCTATAATTGCCTATTTTCAATACATTTTATTTTTGAAAATAATTGTCTCATTTGCAATCATACCACATCTCTTAATTGTCATATATCGACAAAATAAGTTCCAGATGTTCTTGATACTACAAGGAGGAACGCTGGCTAACGGTCTGATGTATGTATAAGATAATACAAGGAAACAACTACTTGTATGATATACAAACCAGGTTTCAGACATGGACATGCACATAATGACTTAACAGGTATAAACATATCTGCGGGCGCCAAACCCTTCATACTCACAAATAGCACAGCTTAGGATATAAGACTGACACTAAGCAACAACAAAATTCAATAACACACCAACAAACAAAAAGACACAAAGTTGCTGAACTGAGATTTCCCGAAGTAACCAAAGACTGTATCAAAGCAAATAAAGAAATGATGAATCTCCTGTATTCAATACTAAGATATCGATCAGTACATTGCTTCGCGTAACGATTACATAAATTTTAAGAAAATAATGAACTCCGAGGAAAATTCAAAACGGAAAGTCCCTAAACAAATAGCATAATCAAATGATAAAACACATCACACGAATGGACAACAACGGTCATATTCCTGACTTGGTACAGGCATTTCCTAATGTAGAAAATGGTAGATTGAACCTGGTTTAATAGCGCTAATCCTCTCACTTGTATGACAGGCCCATCAAA
The DNA here is from genome assembly GCF_965363235.1 of Mytilus galloprovincialis. Classification (NCBI taxonomy): domain Eukaryota; kingdom Metazoa; phylum Mollusca; class Bivalvia; order Mytilida; family Mytilidae; genus Mytilus; species Mytilus galloprovincialis. The sequence continues at coordinate 9,755,982 of NC_134838.1, forward strand.
TTCCGTTATTTTTACAACTATGCGTGAACAGAACAGATATAATCGGTAAAATAGTTAAAATATGGTTACAACAGTCATCACTCTGTTACAATCTCAAAACAAACATTTACAAAAAGCATCTATCAAATTTAAAAACACATTCAAATGATTTCACGTGTTTGGCGTCAGAAAATGTAAACGTCACGGGTAAAATTTTTGTCATTCAATGTATATCAAAAACAGTTTCACATGGGAATAAGTGGTGTGCAGGGTTAAAAAGTTATGTAAGAATTAATTTCAGAACACAGACCGAGATTTAAAAGTATTTAGAAGTTCTTTAGAATGATTTAGTACAATGCAAAAATATTCATAACGACAGAATGTAGGACCGTCAATGTTCAAAGTTTTATTTTTTAAAGGCGTTTCATAAACAGACTGCAGGATAACATTACATTATCAGCTTGGTTTCAAGAGTGAAATATGGATTCAGATTCTGACGATGATTGGTATGATGAAGTCACAAATCGACGCAGGAATCTTCGAAAAAATATTAATTCACAACAGGACACAAACACAGTGTCATTACATGAGACACCAGAGTCCTGGTTTCACGAGGGTTTGCAAATCAATCGATTCGAATTTATAAGGTCAGAGAAAGTATTTGTTTTCAGCCCTTTTCTATATCGGAACGTATTTGCACCATTTGATGAAAATAAATACACAAATCAACCTAAAATTTATAAAAAATGTATAATAAACATCCTATCTATGGAAGAGGCCGTTTGTATTCCGGAAGATAACAAACAAATGGAAATAATTATTTCTGGGCGGGAAAAGTGTGGACAAACATATACAGAAGACACAGTGTATGTAAAAGTATCTAACGAGGGCGATCCCGAGAAAGATAGAAAATACTACGGCGAAGTCGTATCATTCATAGATAGAAAACGCTTCAAAAATGTGACCCATCCTGTTTTTGTTTGTCTCATTGATCGACGGCAGAGTCATCTTATGATTCCAATCTGCAAGACTATTCCAAAAATAAATATTTTACACGGACGTCTCGCAAAGAAGTATCCAGAGCGTGCGAGAACAAGAGTTGAAATTCATAAACATGATTCAGCTACAAATGATCTTAAGTTTCATACGTATCATAACATTACAGAAGGTGACAAAGAAAACTGGCTGTTTACTGTTGTTCTTTTGAAATGGAAGTCAACTAATATTCATCCCCTCGGGGCAGCCTTAAGTGTAGTACATAGTTCGAAAGACATAGAGGAGGGATTGATTTCTCACCAAAACAATTTGCCGTCATGGATTGATAACCCTTCTGACGATGAAATCGGAAAATTAAGAGATGAAATTGAAGCTAACAAAAAACAAGACAAAACCGGATCCGAAAAAATATTTACAATAGCTAGAATGGAGGAAAATTTTATAAATCACGGTTTTAGTATTAAGAGAGTTAAGAAGAACATAGTTTGCGTTGGTATTCATGTCACTGACGTCAGCAGGATTGTTCACAAAGATGATGTCATAGATTTCCAAGCGCAATCCCGCGGATTTTCTTTTCAAAGCACAAAACCAGCACAGAATACACTTATGCTGCCTGATCATATCAACAATCGGTGCAGCCTAAAACCAAGTTGTAGAAGATATGCATTATCAGTTTTCGTTGAATTAGACCAAACTGACAAATGCAATCTACGTATCGAAGTCAAAAAAATTTGTAGATCGATAATAAGTTCATCTGCTCATTATAATTACACAGAAATTGAAGACATTCTCAACAATCGAGGTAAACTAGATGCTATTTTTGCTGACGACATACAGCTACTTTTTCAATTGTCAAAGAAACTGAAATTCCAACGTCTTAGAACGGAGTCTTTTACAACCCTAGTTACTGTAGATTTTACAACTGCAGATAACATTATGAAAACAAGAAAAGCACATTCTTTAGTTGAAGAATACCTTGTTCTTGCCAACAACACAATAGGAAGCATTCTGACGCAAAACTTTCCAATGGATGTACCTGTTTTCTATCCATTACAATTGGCCAAAGATAGCAGAAATAAACCAATAGATTGGTATTTCTTCCACAAATATTTTGCTCATCTTTTGTGCAGCAAACAAGGAGAGAGCATAGAAAAAATAGGAAAGTTATCAATTCATAATGCACCAACAGGACCAACTTATTTGTATCGAAGGTTAGCCGATAACTCCCGTATGAGTGAAAATGAATATGAAAATATTGAAAATGAGAACAGACTTCTTGTTCCAATACAGTCACATGTTTTAGAACAAATTTTAGAATTTGTTCAAACAAATGAAAATATTGACAAAGCAGTTGAACTTATTTGTTCTGATAACATTCATCCTAAACAGAGTATAGCTTTGAAAGATTGGCAATCATTTGAACCTATTCCTCAATACAGAATGTCTATACTTCATAGAGAAAATCCGTCTGTTCATTTCACATGCCCTCTTAGTAGATACTGTGACATCATTGTCCAACGACTGATTAATGCCTATTTAGATGAGGAAGATGAGGAAGAGACAGTCACTCCATATGCATTTTCTGAATTACGAACAATTTGTTTGTATTTGAATTCGACATTGAAAGAAAGAAACAATTTCAATTTGCAGTACAAAGAATTGGTCCTGACAAATTATCTGAAGACACAGCCAACAATATTTCAGGGTTTCATTTCTCATGTATCAGAAGAAAAATACGACATTTTCATACCAGGACTTCATGAAACCACAATGAAAAATTTGTCGGTAAAATTCAGCGAAATAGGTGTTTGTAGTATTCCCGAAATTAGTGAGGACAACGATATGCTCTTATTCAAAGACTCATGTTTAAAAGTAACAGTAAAATGGAGAAAACGTTTATATAGCTTTAAATCTACGATATTTGCACAACCAATGGCCGATGGAGTACAAACTAGAACTGATAAGTACACAAAGATATATCCTCACCTGAACGCTGAATTTGTTAGCTTTAAATCTTGGAAAACCATACTGCGACTTGTCTTGAAAGAACAAAATAATGAATTATTCCATGAAATGTTAAAAAAAGAAATAGAACAAATGATGCAAACACTTGAAAGAAACAAACGGCACATAGATAGTTATATAAACAGTGTCTCTGATGTTAATTCTGAAGTATCCGACCAGGTTATAATTGATCACTTTGTTCCGTTTCAAACATCATTTCGTCATGGACAAATTGTTACAGTTCAATTATCAGCTAAAGAATTATCAGGAATTTTGACACCAGTTCCTCAAATAATAAGCCTGACAAATGGTATAAAATTTTGCCTACCACATGTACAAGATCCAATCAAAACATTCTTGAGATATGCCGAGAAAAGTTCATTACCATATTACAAAAACATAGAGGATTACAAAAATATCTGGCTCCCTATTGTTGAAATGGAATCAACTTTTAATGCTGTTGATAACGAGGAATCAGTCGTAATCAATGAATTACCCCTTAAATTTAAAAACGCCCAAGGCTTTTTTGAGTTGGATCAAGAATTTTGTGACAAACGTGATTTAGAATTTGGATATATTCCTGAAGAAGATAATGATGAAACAGGATTATTGATAAATAAAAATAAAACATACTTTTCGTTACCGAGTGGAAATTTTCTTTGTATAATGCAAGCTCAAGACCTCGACTTGGAGACCACACAGAAAATAGGCAATCAAGTTCTACATAAAGATACATATTTATGGAACGGACACGCAGAAACTACTAAAATATGTAGATATGAAAAATTAGAAAGGGGAGGAAATGGTGGCCAACGTAGAATAACAAAAGTTCGAGTAGCATTTCAACTTCACGAAAATAGTTCTCAGCCACCTGCTACTACGTTAGACGACTGTAGACTGGAGGTAATTTATAAATCGCCAGTTGATAGGTAAGAATTCATAATAACCCATTATTATAATAATACTAAAAAATGGTTATAAAAAATCATAAATATGCAAATACAATAAATGATTTTGGAACTTAAAATGTACGTTGTTGTAAAAGAGGGACGAAAGATACCAGAGGGACAGTCAAACTCATAAATCGAAAATAAACTGACAACGCCATGGCTAAAAATGAAAATGACAAACAGACAAACAATAGTACGTGTTGCTTATGTGATAACAAATCCGGTAAATAGTCTATTTCGGTAGGTCACATTCGTGACAGGGAAGGGGATTGTAGTAGTTTCCTGTTTACAAAACTTTGAATTTTTCGAAAAACTAAGGACTTTCTTATCCAAGACATAGATTACCTTAGCCGTATTTGGCACAACTTATTGGAATTTTGGAACCTCAATGCTCTTCAATGTTAAGATATTATTTTCGTCTTTATCAGAAGAAAATCATGCATATCAGATTGTGTCCTCTTTTTTGATTTTACTTCTTAATGCTCCATTATGATATTGGAGTTCGGAGATGAAAAGGATAATCTCAATAAAATAAAATACTTTATGACAAGAATTGGTTGGCTTGAGCTTGGACATGTTGGACTAGTCATGGAAATTCTGTGTACCTTAGTTTGTTTTGTTATAGATAGAAGTAAGCTTACCGTATTCGTTTTTCATAATTCAGATTTGCAATATCACCATATAATTATACGCTTACGATAATTCAATCTCAATATCATGATTATTACTTGGAAATAAGGCTGTAAATGTTCAAGCTGACTTGATGACCAAAACCAATACCAGAGGGTTTTACATTTTGTATAGTTCCAACGAATGGTTTTGTTTTATTCAAAGTATCCAATGTGCTCTTCAACTTTACACTTGTTTGGCTATATATTACTATTTTGATCGCGCGTCACTGATGAGTCTTATGTAGACGAAACGCGCGATTGGCGTATTAATTCATAAGCACCTTTGATAACTATTAACTTACATATGCTGCTGGCCATCAATTAAGGAAACAGTGGCATTTATTGTGTTACATGAGGAAATATCATATCTGACATTATAGTTCTTATCAAAATTGTTTGTTATATGTAGTATTGAAATTAACAGGCGACTTGAAACCCATCTGAAAAAAATACGACAAGCTAGTGATTTAGCGAAAAATATAGCAGTTGGAAAGGACATCAATATTCCAGGTACGTATACTTATGTCATTAACAATTTCCTGATTACATTTTCCTTTATTTACTTTCATTAATAGTTCAATCATGTGTGTCGAAATTGTTTTGTTAATTCAAGTACTAGTATTATTTATTTGTTTATTGTGTTGTCTTTTTGTACATGACAGGTCATTACATTAGTTTTGTTATTTGCAAACGTTAATCATTTTTTCTGTCTTTCTTTCTTCTTTTATTGCATCAACTTGTGTGTACTTAATGTATGACGAGAGATCAAAACCAGCGTTCGATAGTTACAATATATTTGTCATGAACTTTAATCTTATTGCAAAACTTTATGTTATCTTCTCATTATATTTTTTTATAGATCGAATACATTTGGAAATTGCGGAACAGATTATACAAGAAGGTCTGAAGGTTGATATATGGGACAATAATGCCCAACAGCACTGGGCTATTAAAACATCTCTCAAAAAAAGATTTAAACTCATCCAAGGTCCTCCTGGTATGCCATGTTAAGCATCTTATATACATAAATAGTTATCAAAGATACCAGGATTATAATTTAATACGCCAGACACGCGTTTCGTCTACACAAGACTCATCAGTGACGCTCAGATCAAAATAGGTAATAACTAATAATAAAATTAGAAAATCTTTAAGTCTGGTTCATGGCATTCAAATAACGCCAGTGTTTTCATCCCGAAATGCAATTTGATACAATTTTTCAGAATTTTCTATTTTAGTGCTTCAACATACATTTTATTCGGCCTTTTAACTCTCTTTATATTCCTTTATTTATGGTATAAACTAACGATTATTTACCCTGTTTTATGAGCAAACTTTACTTTTCTACATTTTCTAGAGATATAGGGGAGGGTTGGGATCTCATAAACATGTTTAACCCCGCCGCATTTTGTGCCTGTTCCAAGTCTGGAGCCTCTGGCCTTTGTTAGTCTTGTTTTATTTTTAATTTTAGTTTCTTGTGTACAATTTGGAGTTTAGTATGGCGTTCATTATCACTGAACTAGTATGTATATTTGTTTAGGGGACAACTGAAGGACGCCTCCGGGTGCTGAAATTTCCCACTGCATTGAAGACCTGTTGGTGACCTTCTGCTGTTGTCTGTTCTATGGTCAGGTTGTTGTCTCTTTAACACATTCCCTATTTCCATTCTCAATTTTATTCAGTTTGTGAAAACATTTATAATTTATTTGATAGTAATTGTATGATGTTGTTAACTGTGGAACTACCGTACAATTTCCATTTGTAATAGTCTTTTAAGGTCTGAGTAAGTATCAATTATTTCCAGCTCCGTTTATTATCCTGAAATACAATACAAAAAAAGTTTTGAAGATATCATTTGCGTTCCTACAGTTGTGATGAACTCATCAAGTTATAAATGTCAAACGTATTTCAATGCCATTATGTTTGTATCAAGTGCATTGCTGCTTAATAGTACATTAACAAATTCTTACTAAGAAGTAATTTTATAAGTAACTAGATGTAAGAAAAGAAACGTTTTGACTACGAGCTCGAGAGACCATGCTACATGTAAATCCAGAAAACCTTTTATTTAATCTCGATTCTTTTTAATATCTATCTTTTATTTTTCGTTACATAGGCACAGGGAAAACTTACATTGGTGTGAAGCTTGTTTACCTTTTCAACAAGTTCAATACCTTAATGGAACAGAGGACGGGTGGTACTAAGAACCAGATAATTTTCTGTGGACCTTCAAACAGATCTGTCGATTTAGTAGCGCGTGAGTATTATATTAGGGTGTATAGAAATATAATTAGCATTATTTTAAAATTTGGATATTGACCTACTTATCAACAAAGTATTCTTTTGACTTGAAGATACGCTAAAATGATCTTTTAATAAATACTATTACACAGTTTAAAGGTAGTAGCATAATGCACAATGCACACTGAAATGGAGGTGAGCTATCCAAAGTCAGGAGCCTGTAATTCAGTTGCTGTCGTTTTTTCATGTGTTACATATTTGTTTTTTCGTTCTTTTTTGTATATAAATAAGGCCGTTAATTTTCTCGTTTAAATTGTTATACATTATCATTTTTGAGGACTTTTAAAGCTGGCTATGCGGTATGGGCTTAGCTCATTGTTGAAGGCCTTACGGTTACCTGTAGTAGTTAATTTCTGTGTCATTTGGTCTCTTGTAGAGAGTTGTCTTATTGGCAATCGTACGTCATCTTCTTGTTTATATATACTTTTGAAGTAACGAAATTCTATATATTTATTCAAATTGCAGTAATAGCTTTATTTTTTTTTATATATTCGTTTTAATTATGAATTTGCAATTGTTTAAATAATCCGAATGATTAATTCAAATGTATATCTTCTACAATACATTTATTCCGGCACTTGTCATGAAGACTGTACAAAATGTTTTATCGTATATTGCATAGGCCTTGTATTAGAGAAATTAGGACCGAAAGCTCCGCGTATTATTAGAATGTATGGCAGTGCTATTGAACAAATAAGCTTTCCAATTCCCGGAAGGGCAAGTGTTAACAGACGCAATATATCCGATGCCAAAACAGATCCCTACCTGGTTGATCATGGAGTTGTTCTGCATCACATAATTCGTCAAGATGGAAAGCCATATGCCGCACGCTTACGGGAAATTGATAGAAAATTTTCCGATGATGTCAGGATGCTAGAAGAAACAGATGAGCGAAATAGGAAGCCTTTAAAAACGACAGTTGCAGACATAAAGGAATATAAAGGTATCCAGAGTAAAGCAACAAAAGAAGAGCTTCCACACTATGACGTCATATTTTGTACAACTTCACTGGTAGCAAACCCAAAAGTTCTAAAAGCTACAAAAGACAGAGTTTACCAGCTTATAATTGACGAGAGTGGAATGTGTTCAGAACCATCAACAATAGTTCCTATGATAGCAACATCTGCGAAACAAGTAATTCTAATTGGTGACCATAAACAATTGCGTCCGATAATTAAATGTAAAGAAGCAGCAAAATTAGGACTAGAAACCTCGCTTTTTGAAAGATATTCAGAAAATATCCAATACAAAACCATGCTACAAGAACAGTATAGAATGGTATGTTATAAGCATAAAGCTTGATCCAAGATGTTGGAGAGAGTTCGTTTGACAAACTGGATCTACTATTTGTTCTTTTATCTAATTTTCAACTTTTACTTAACTAGCTTGTTGCCTACCCTTTTTAAAATTCTTCTCAAAACATTAATTTTCTTATCGTATTCCAATTAAAAGTGAAATTAACAAGCATTCAAATGACGTCTTAACGTCAAATAGTATCATACTTTCGATAGCGACAATATGACTGAGTGTGTATGTGCATGGCGGATGATCATGTATAGTAGAAGTGGGTCGAAATATGCCAAATATCTTCAATTTTATTAGTTGAAATGAAACGGACAAAACGAATACGATAAAAAAAAGTCTACAAAACACTTAGGAGATGCTAATCATGGCAACGCATAGGGGTCGCTCCTTTTAATGATTTATCAATAGATTCCCTTAGTTTTTGTTTGTTAACTTTTTCCTTATTCTTAAACGATTGATGAGATTGGAACATCGGTGAAGTACCTTATTTTTTTCTAGTACAGAACTTAAATTTCCTTAAATTGCAGCATTTGTGTATTATGAAAATTCGTAGATTCCAAGAGACTAAAAAATCAATAATATAAGAGACACACAAAACATCAAGTAAAGAAATAGAAAAAGAAAAGTTTTACTAAAAATCTAAAATGTAGCGATACGAACCAAACATATAGAGTATTTAAAATTTATACAGCATCCAACCTCTATAGCTCACTTGCATATAAAGTTCAGAGAAAAACTAAATGAATCTAACAATCAAAGTGAATTAAGTATTTTAGTATGGCACGCTGTATATTAATTGACATTACATATTTTTGAATGCCATATGTTGACATCTCGTTGTACTTTTGGTGATATTATTAATTAATAAATACCTCAATAACTTTAAAATTATTTTCATGCATCTTAAATGTACTAGAAAAACATGAAAAAAAATATTCTTATTCTGTCTAAGATATTCAGCTGGTATATTTGAACGCTTGGTTTTTTTTTTACAGCATCCTAAAATATGCGGATTCCCGTCCAAACACTTTTATAATGGTGAATTAAAAACTCATCCTGATGTTGGAATATCGCCTCAATCATTGGGCATGTGGCCACGTATGATGGATGGATATTATCCACACGTGTTTTGTCATGTAGAAGGAGAAGAACAGACATTAACGGTTAAAACTGATGCTGGAAATGAACAGTCAAGGTTCAATGATGCCGAAGTTCAACACGTGGTAAGACATGTTAACCCTAAATCACATCATAATTTTTTATTGCTACAAAACATATCCCGTAAGGCAAGGGACCCCATATCAAATGGTTTAAAAGGCAAATATATATTTCTTTTTTTTAAATCTGAAGCACAGCTATATATTGTTACTTATAAAAACTGTACTTCACATTTAGTAGACATTGAAATATGCCCGCAGTAATATTTTTTTGTATCCTCTGTTTTCTATTTGCATTTGTTTGGGATGTAGTGATTGTCACATTCTAAATTGAAATATTTATATTGTACATCGAGACTAATCTTATTATAAGCGGACTGTGCACAACCTATAAAAACGAAAATCTGCTTCCCAAATAAACACTTATCTAGCAAATGAATAACTTTTACACATAGTACAAAAGACAATTTTCCGTATGACCTTTCATGTTAATAAAAACTGTTATATAATACAAGCATATTCCCCCACTTCTTTTTTAAAGAATAACCTTTTTAATCATAATATCCCTGTTCTTAATTAGAAAGACACTCATGACATAGACGACATTATTAAAGTGTGAGCATGCACGTGCGCAGAACGTGTTAATTGAGATATTTAATGTCATATGATGGATGGAGAAAATCTAGAGAATATGTTACTTCATAGAAATTGGAATTTTACAATTTGAAGTAAAATTCATCGCGTTTGTTATAGATTCTAGATTGCAGTTGTCCATCTATGTCAATTTCGAGAAAAAAGATCCAGATATGAAGCAAACTTTCCAGTTAAAATTATTATTCAGATATAGTCTTGTAATACTTGTAAAATCGATTGTTTTTCTTTGTTTTACCTGGTTTTAATGGAATATAGATATTTTTAAGTTGAAAGTTTTTCAACATATGGTAGAAAACGAGAATGTTCCACCTTCAAGCATCAATGTCATATCTCAGTATAACGCCCAGTGCACAGCATTGAGAGAGGAATCTGTAAACACTGGAATAGCAATCCCTACAGTATCCACTGTAGTGGCCAGTCAAGGTTATTATGTTTTATCAGTACCAAACGATTTATTATTCTATATTTTAGTTTGCCTTCTAAGTTAAAATAAAAGTCTGGTAACCCGACCTTTACATTTTGTTTAAACGAAAAACTTGAATTGCGTACTGTACAAATAGCAGCTGCTGACTTAGTATTAGATTAGGTAAGAATTTGTATATTAAATTTTCCTAAGCCTCATATCTTTGATGAGTTTTTGTAAGATATAGTTTCTCAAGTCAATTTTTTGTGAATAATTTCTTAGAGGTCAATTCTAAGTAGAATTCATTACTGATTTTCAAATTGAAAAAGTAACTTCGAATACAAATTCATTTATTAATTTAATCGGCTTTGGGTTATATTGTCCTTTCAAGATTTTTTTTAGCTCTTCACCTTTTGAATGGGTTTGAATGTTCGAATAGTTTGGCTTCCAGCATCACTGAAGAGAATAATTGTCGAAATGCACATCTGGTGCAATAAAGTTTGTAACGTTTATGTCATTTGTAAATTTTAAATAACGTTAATGAAAGATCTAGTCCCTAAGTATACCGTCTTATGAAGCATTAACTGTTTTATTGAACTTGTTTTATGTATACAAGTACCTCCCTTTCAAACATGTATGGTCCTGTGTGGAAGTCGACGAATTTTGTTATTGTCTCTTCCATTTTATTTATCGTGTCGTAAGTGAATAATTACTCAATTGAAAAGAAAAGGAAAACTATTTATATAAAAAACCATTTTTTCTGGGTGAAAACTGTTAGTACATTTTCTAAGCTGTTTCTTGTACGAAGAATGTACAACAAAATGCTCAATCTGTGTGTTGCCATTTAAATTCAATTGTTTATCTGTTTTACAGGATTCAGTTCGAGTTTTTCGGAAAACACTTTTTTGCAGATTTCGAACTCTAAACTAAATGAGATAAACATGTATTTAACAATGTATAATGTAAAAATGTAGAATCAATGATATACTTGTACAAAAATGTAACCAAAATAAATGAATAAAATTGTCATAAAATGTTTAAAACATCCCGCTTGACGTTTGATATTAAATATCGAGTCAAAATAAAGTATAGTTCTTGGAAATGCATTTTAGGTGGAGAATGGGATTATGTTATATTCAGTTTGGTAAGATCTATACCCAGCTATCTAATACCGGAACAACCGACAAGGGGATGGTGCCTCCAGAATCTTGGATTCATTACTGACAAAAACCAAATCAATGTGGCACTGACGAGGGCTAGAAAAGGACTTGTTATTATTGGTCAGTATATAAGATGATATACTACGTTGTTTTAGTCAGTCAGGATTTTTTACGTTAATTTCATACTTTTTCACGCATTTATTTTTTAGTATATATGAAATTTTAACTGATCTCTTATTTCTTTTACCTGTGCTATACCATAAATAGCGTTGGGTATTGATTTTTGACTGCTTTTAGATTTACAGATTTCAAAATATTTGTCTCTTTAGGAGTTCCAAACCTTCTTAACGTTGATTGAAAATAAACTTTATTCTGCAAATATATGGATTTAGGTGATATTATCTAGCTTGAATTTAGAAACAATTCATACTTTTGTAACACTTGCGGAAAACAAAACCCCAAACAAACAGAGTGTTTTTCTATGCTAAGGATAATGTAAACGAAAAATATATATGCATGTCTTTCTCGCTCAAAATATACACACAAAATTCTAAAAACATCAGTTAGGTTTGCGGTAATATTTGTTTTAAGATTAGAATCAACTAGAATAGAATATAGCCTAACATAAGCATTGTTTCTGATATATATGGTGTTGAAATGAAAGTAATGGCATAACTATTATTATTACAGGTAACAGAAACTTGCTTGTGTGTGACCCAGTATGGAAAGATCTTGTTCACGACTACGAAAAGAAAAATTGTATGTTCAAAGGATCAGACTTCCCACCGTCTACATAACTAGCTCCCATTACTATGTTGAAACAGAAACTGCATACATTACTGTGTATTTATATAAAAATTACTGAATAAAAGCAATTTCTATTGTTCATTTTTTTGTGTGTAGATATGACAATTCTTTAATGCATTAGTTGATTTTATTTATTCAATGTTTTTTTTTTTCAAATCAGATCTTTGTAAAATAAATTTCACAAGTTTGAACTACTAAGGGATAAATTTCAAATCTTTTTGAAACTGGAAAAGGCAACACTCACGCAACAGCACAAATAAGAAGAATCAATCATGAGTAATTTGAGCATTACAATCATGATAAAAAGTTACCACTGCATGAAAAGGAGTACAGAGCCTAATAATTTTTGGAGAGAAAAAAAAGTAACGCAAAATGTTACAAACTGTAATTTTTCGAAGAGGTTATGTAGTGTTGTTTTTTTAATTACACATATTGTATAAATGTTATTAGTACTGTTTTGTTTCATTCTGACAATAGCAAATAAAACAACTCAATTATACTGTGTGTTTATTGTTTTGTTGTAGCTTTCTTTCATTCAACCTTCATCAATACAAAAGTTGTGCCGTGGATAAGATATGATAGGTCTCAGGATTACAATATGTAAAACAATCAAAACGCGAAAACAAACGGCCTGTTTAATCTATAATATATATAAACAAGAATGTGTCCTAAGTACAAGGATGCACCATCCGCACTATCATTTTCTATGTTCAACTTCATCAAAAAATACCTGGACCAAAAACTTTAACCTGACCTCGACCAAAAACTTTTAACTTGAAGGGTATCACCAGCCCAGTAGTCAACACTTCGGTGTTGACATGCATATCAATAATGTGGTCATTTTTATAAATTTCCTGTTTACAAAACTTTGAATTTTTCGAAAAACTAAGGATTTTCTTATCCCAGGCAAAGATTACCTTAGCCGTATTTGGCACAACTTTTTGGAATTTTGGATCCTCAATGCTCTTCAACTTTGTTATTGTTTGGCTTTATAAATATTTTGATATGAGCGTCACTGATGAGTCTAATGTTGACGAAACGCGCGTCTGGCGTACAAAATTATAATCCTGATACCTTTGATAACTAATTAAGGATAAGTACGATATGGACCTTTTTTGACACACAACATTACACGATATACTGCTTCATAACGTGTGTGGTAAAAGTTGATTGATATGCAAGGCTATTCTGAATGCATTAATCTACAAAGCGATATTACTCAGCTTTCCACTTTTATCAGTTAAGAGACGGCTAGCTTTTTTCAAAAAGCTATTACTTGTTCTACTACTGTAATCTCTAGCTAGTCAACACTGATGTTGTGAGTTCGAACCCCGCTTGTGGGGGTACACTCGACTCCAATCTTAATTGACTAGGATTGTCAGTTTTCTCCGAATAAAAACTGGCCGCCCTGACACCTAAATGTGGCACCTAAAAGTGGCGTGAAACATCAACAATTAGTCGATCAATCTAATATATATATATAAAATACAAAAATGTGACCAAAGAAAGTTTTTACCAGCAAATAAAAATTACAATGTAGATACTACTTATTGCCTATTCTGGCTTTAATATTGATTCACTTATAGGGTCTTTTGACGTATTTTTTTTATCTCAATTTTCTGTGAATGGGACCAAATTACATATAAATGAATGTATAATAAATGAAACATAAGCATGTACCATTTAATCAAATATTAAGTTAGATTTATTACGGCCAAAGTAATTTTTACAAAACTGGTTTTACATAGATGATTTGTATTCTACAAAATACTCATTATCATGTTAAAACAACTACTACTTACCATGTTCAAATTTGTCATTTTAGTCAACATAAACTTTGTATCCGAGATTAAATGGTCATATTTAGAAGTTAGAGCCAGCAGCTGACATTTAAGTATTTGTGGTAAATAGTTAACAGCGTTACAGTCTTTGTAGCGGTGACAATGACGTACATACATTTTAGCCCTATATTACTGAGAATGTGGATAACGTGTCCATTCATTCTCTTGTTTATATGGAACATTCCATGAAATATAAATTATGATGTGCATTGTAGAACGTTAACACCAAGCAATATAAGCCATTTATATGTGCTCTTTTTTGTTTTTAACATTATTGTAGCTTGTGTATAAACACGTAACAATTTAAAGCAGTACAATCATCTGAATTCTTGATACTTATGTCACATAGAATTGCAGTAACTTTCATGAATAATTCAATATATTTGCATTGTGTCTTTAAAAACGCATGACAAAATAGCTATTAAGAACTAAAATTAATAATTAAAATATTATACTGAAACAAAAGTTTGACTAAAACCTAGACCTTAAATGTGGCAATTTATAATCTATCTATGTTTATCTAGTACATTTGATGTACTGTGACATAAAGTAAAATAAGTTCATGTAGACTCGTATTCTTTTAATAGTCATTGCTTTATTTTCAAAAGGGAAACACATAACTATAAAATTTAGATCGAAGGGCTTCATATTATAAACCTTTTTTGTCCTATTTGGTACTTACTACCAATCCGAATAATCTTATAATTGCACTATTGATAATTGATTGCGGTTGACTACTTGAGGTGTTTCTAAAACGAGAATCGATTCAAAAGTTTAATGTTATGTGAGAGAGGGGCGAAAGATATCAGAGGGACAGTCAAACTCATAGATCGAAAATAAACTGACAACGTCATGGCTATAAAAGAAAAAGACAAACAGACAAACAATTGTACACAAGACACATCATAGAAAACTGAAGACTAAGCAAAACCAACCCTACCAAAACCTTGGGGTGATCTCAGGTGCTCCGGAAGGATAAGCAGATCCTGCTCTACATGTGGCACCCGTCGTGTTTCTTATGTTATTACAAACCCGGTAAATAGTCGGTAGGTCACATTCGTAAAAAGAATCTACTCACTAGTAGCATAGCTATTATATATTTTCAACTTATGACTGACCTACCATGTTATGTGTTGACAGATGCAGCAAACATTGAGAACTAATCGGTTTATAGGTCAATCAAACATAACATCATTGTGAAAACTAATTACAAACATCTTTCGGTTTTTAATTGAAGACTCAAAATGTTATTCAAATATATAGCTAGTGCACTTTTTGTTTATGATATCTTGCTAAAAATACAATGAAATATACCTTTGTGGTCATTCTTGCATAATTATTTTGTACACGACAAAGTATGCACAATGAAACTTAGAAAGCAGTTCTTGGTTTTCTTGATTTGAAGAGAAGTTGTAAAATGTGTCAAAAAATTGGTCTAGCATTACAAAAAATTATTGATAAGAAATTGACTTCAGTTTTTTCTCAATATTGAAGGCCATACGGTTGCCTATAATTGCTTACATTCACTTCATTTGAACATGGGTGGATAGATTTTTCATTGGCCAAAAATACCACATATTCTTATTCTTATATTGGAACAGATAATGAATTAAATTCGTCATAACAGTATGAATTATATTATTTGTTTTATTCACTGGTGAGTGAATTGCAATGTCAATGTGTTGTGATACAGACATGAATGTTATGTTAACACATTTAAGGACCCAAATTAAATTTCGGGAATCAAAACAACTTCAATGAAAAAATATAGCCTCGTGGTAAAATGACATATGTAAGCTCTTGTCCATTCGTTTTTTATGCGTTTTGTTATTTGATTTTGCCATGTGATTATGGACTTTCCGAATTGATTTTCCTCTAAGTTCAGTATTTTTGTGATTTTGCTTTTTATGTTATAGATTAGGCAGATTTTAATATTTGTCTTGTCGTTTTTAAACCAAAATGTAAATGGAAGACCGACGTGTTTGTTGGGCAACCCATATTTTCTTCGGTGTGTTACTTATACGACAAGAAAAATGTTTGAATATACATCATTTGACATATATATACCGTCATCAAATATTATTCTGCAACGATTTTAAGGATTGTATACTACTTTACCGATCATAAAGTGGGATGTTCTTTTTTATGCGTTTAGATAGATAACGTCATACGACTCATTTATTGTATAAAACAAAAAGCATCGTGGTAAAATGACATATGTTATAGATAAGGCAGATTTTAAACCGAAATGAAAATAGAAGACCGACGTGTTTGTTGGGCAATCCATATTTTCTTCAGTGTGTTATACGACAAGAAAAATGTTTGAATATACATTATTTGACATATATACCGTCATCAAATATTATTCTGCAACGATTTTAAGGATTGTATCCTACTTTACCGATCTTAAGTGGGATGTTTATATGCGTTTAGTTAAAGAACGTCATACGACTCATTGTGTGAAATAAAACTCATTTATTTCTTTATAATCTAGAGATAAACTTAAGAAAAACTGTCCAGTTACAATAAAATAACAAATGAATTGTTACCGTGTATAAAAAGTACATGTAATATTGTAAATAATTAATAGAATTTGTTTTATAAAAGAAGGATTCTATGTTTTTTCTGAGAATCTAGATAATGGATTATATTCCTCTCACTCATTACACCAGAGTGGCAAAAAAAAAAACCCAAAAAGGACATTAAATACACAAGTCGAAAATGAATTGACAGCTGAGCAAAGTTTCATGTTTGAAGGTTGTAAAATTCGTGGATTTTAGTTTTCTGGAAAAAAAAGTCGAGTGAAGAATATGAAACCATTAGAAACTACACTAAATAACCTGCGATCAACAAGTTAACTATCATCAAAAGTGTAAAATTTTATTCTTTTGAAAATTAAAAGCAAGCCCAATAAGGTTTTTTTTAAGATATTGATATAAGAAAAAACAAAGAAAACAAAACATTAGAAAATCAATAACTTCTTTCCTAACGTATGAAGTCAATATCTCCAAGCATGACGATAAAAGTGCAAAACACTGACTAAACTGTTATTTTTCTAAATTCAAGGGCCATAACTCTGCAAAACAACCCAACATCAGTCATAAAAATAAGAACTTGATCTGAAATTTGTCATAGTTATACCAAAGATAAAAAATTTCAAATCAATATCTCCTCATAATTCTTATACGATAAAACAAAAATCTATTTGGGCTTACTTTTTTCTTTTTCAAAAGAATTAAATTCTTCAATTCGAAGTACATTTATAGCATATTTATTTTTATGTGTAACCGTTTGCTTTAAGTGACAATTTTACGGCCCAATTAATACCTTTGATGATAGTTAATGATCTTAGGTTAATTACTGTCATCACTTCTGATTTTATGTGGACAACAACTTAAATATTAACTTTGCAATGTCCCTCAATCGAAACAATTCGTAAGCAAAGCATATATCCGAAAGCGATTATTTATTAAAAAAATAATCAGTGTTGTCATTCATGAAAGACGATTTGAGTGAAAAGGAACACTTGATGTTGCAATGTCACATAAATTAATGTAAAACAACGGTTGATTATTTTCAAAAACCTTTGTTTCTGATGGTTTCATATTCTTCAGAAAGTTACAATCCATGAATTTAAGAACCCACGAACATGTAACATTTGCTCAAACCACGTAATTGATACCCACGAATATAAATATTTTCACAGTATACGATATGTCTGTGTCTAAACGTGTTTTTGCCACGTCTTAGATTGTGGTTTACAATCTACTTCGTCTGATCTGTTTAGTACCGAACGTGGCCTATTCCCGAATATGACTGTTTTGCCGAGTGTAATTTCGCATTGCTATACGACGTGTCTCGGTATTCAAACATCCAACTTTCATGTATTTAGTTATGACGTTTCTTTTGTAAGCCTGGTTCAGTATTGTATTCTGTCTTATCGTATGTGCTATAATTCTGTATTTTCGGTAAATTTCACAAATGTTTTATGTATCAGTATAGTTGACTTACTCGTGGTTCTTTTACAGTTATTTTATTTTATGTTGTTTGTTTTCAAGTGTGTTTACTGTTTGGTCTTGTCTTATATTTCAGTAATCCTGTTTTTATTTTCTATATGCATGTTAAAGTAAGATAATAAATCAGCTATTTCGTTTATATGATTTAAAGTTTAAAGCTACTTTATGCACACATTTTTGTTTGTTTATACACAGTTTTGATTTTAAGAAAAACCGACATGGTTCGAAAATTCAAATAACAACATTAGAAACACAATTCCATTTTAATATTCTTGTTAGAAAATACTTAAAATAACATCATTACAAACTCAATCCAAATTTTATACTCTTGTACGTGTCTACAAAAAAAACAAATCTATTATATTCTGTAAAAAATATCTGTGATTATATAAACGTAAAAAAATACTTCTTTTTTGTGGCTTTGATACATTCGAGCGACGCACAGTTTATACTTCGTTTGTGTTGCACTGATGTACTGTCGTAAATTCGTGGGAGGTGTTATTCTGTGGTTTGATTGATTGATTGTTTAACGCCATTTTCAACACTGTTGTGCTATTTCGTGGAGGTCAGTCTTTATTGATGGAGGATGCCGGAATATCCAGAGTCAATTAAGATTGGAGTCAAGTGCACCTGCCCCGTGCGGGATTCGAACTCACAACCTCAGTGTTGACTGGCTAGTAATACTAGTGACCACCAGACCACCGGGGTCCCTTGTTATTATGTGGTTTACATGTTGTATTTTACTATTCTACTATTTATTTATGACCTAGGTGTTCTTGAGTTTATTTGTTCTGTTTTCCTGTCACGTAATGTTATCATTTTAGCGATATCTTTAATATTGTCATATAAGCGGGAGCTTTGGCTTGCCATCAAACCAGGTTCAATCTACCATTTTTTCTAAAAATGTCATGTACCAAGTTAGGTATATGGCAGCTGTTATCAAATAGTTCGTTTCTATGTATGTTGGCGTTTGTTTTTGTTGCAGTGCATGGTAAATTCCGCATATGACTTTCATCTGTTTTGGTGGGTTAAATTTACTACTTTTCAGAAATTTCATAATATATAAAAACCGTGATATTGATAACAAAAGATTTATATTTCTTGTTTTATCGTCAATTTCATTCTTTCAGCATTTTTTGATATGGGCCTTTCTGTGAAAAACATCACGGGATAATCTCTTTGATTACAATACAGCAATCGTGTCACCAATATCAATCTTTATATTTGATTTTAATTTGATCGACTAAATATGTCTTATTTTCATTTCATTAGTTTATGTCATCATCGATATCGAGAAGACAGTATCAAAATATATTCCAGGTAACAAACATTTGCTTGTATGTGACCCAGTATGGAAAGATCTTGTTCACGACTACGAAAAGAAAAATTGTATGTTCAATGGCAAAGACTCCCACCGGTTACATAATAAGCTTTCATTACTATGTTGAATTATTTTAAAATGTGACATATTAAAGGCAATTTCTGTTGTTTGTTATGGACATTAAACATGACATCAAATATGTTTCAGATATGATAATGCTTAAATATATTGGATATTTTTTTCATTTTCATTGATACTAATTTGCATGCTGTATAAAGTAGTGTATTCTTTCCACGACTCTTTTCTAATAAAATTGAGAATGGAAATGGGGAATGTGTCAAAGAGACAACAACCGGACCAATGAGCAGAAAACAACCGAAGGTCATCCGTTATCTTGTATATTATAAGAGCATAAACCTGAAGCACGGGAAGGCACTCTACTGTCACCACACGGCACTAACGACAAACTGTGTAAAAAATAAAATTGGGAATGGAAATGTTTCATTTGGTTGTGTAAGGTGTATACATACTCAGTTATTCGTCCAGTCATAGTTGGTATGCACGCATGGGACGATTTAAGAAATACATAACGATCAATTTTTTTGCTTTCCTCATAAAATTGAATAAAAAAAGCTCTTAGGATGCATGACATTTATAACGTGTTGTTTTCAATTTTTTAAGTGTGATAGCATGATCAATGTTTTCAATAAAGAAATGTTGTAAGACTTCTAATGATACTGCTAAATATCAGAAACTCAAGAACGTGGATGTAAACAACTAAATGTCACCCTATCGTCTTCAACAGCGAGATAAAGCCATGACATAGCGTGTACTATAAAATACTCCTGTATAACTAACGAAACCTAAATTCAAACTCACAAAACCAACGGCATGCGCTTTACAGAACAATAAACGACAAATAAATGTGACAGGGAGTCACAAATACTGACTTTGAAAAAGCGTATACAGAATGTAGTCTGGCTAAACATTGTTAGTCAGCGATTAGCCCTAATACCATGAAACCAATATCTTGAAATTTCTGTTAAAAGACTTGAATCGTTAGATTGGCAAGAAGCACAAAACAACTGGTTAAAAGACAAAAGATACACAGTACCGATCTCGGAGTACTTGCAGTTACGGAAAACTAGTTCAAAGGCTATAACAACTGATACTCAGCATACTTTTAACGAATGACGTGTAAAGACACCTTCAGCAGTGAATGTTGGAAAAGCATGATATTATGCAAAATCAAAATATAAGTATAGATAGGGTGAAGGACTATAAGTGTTTATTACTTTGTAGCAATATATGTTTATACTTTCAATGCTTTTATAACAAAATCAATGTTAGTACCGAAAAAAAATATTCAAAGATCTTACCACAGTGTTAAATTATTAAACGTTAAGAAAAGGCCCAGGAGGTTCACATAGATTGTATTGTAATTTACGGGTTCTATGAACAACACAACTGCAAAATGTGTGACTATTAGTTAATGCAGTTACCTTATGATGGTATGAATAACATCAATGGGAAAAAGCCCAACATCTCAAATTAACTAAGTTGTCATCTTAAGATCACTATATGCTATAATGTATTAAGCAGTCAAGCTTTTAATTACCTTTAGTCTAGAAAAGTTGTGAACAAAATCAAGGGAACACTTCCAGCAGTTAAATTATATATGACCTCTTGTTTCTCGTTTTTTTATATAGATTAGACCGGTTGTTTTCCCGTTTGAATGGTTTTACACTAGTAATTTTTAGGGCCTTTTATAGCTTGTTGTTCGGTGTGGGCCGGGGCTCCGTGTTAAAGACAGTACTTTGACCTATAATGGTTTACTTTTATATATTGCGACTTGGATGGAGCGTAGTCTCATTGGCACTCATACCACATCTTCTTATATCTATTTGACGGATGGAAGTAGTTTACGTGGCAAAAGTGCTAGCTATGTTTTCAACAATATGGATATCGCTGCCATTATGTAAAAATTATGAGTTTTTCCAAAAAGAGGGGCGACAGATACCAGAGGGACATTCAAACTCATAGTAAAAAATAAACAGCCAACGCCATGCATAAAAAGAAAAAGACCAGTAGACAAACAATAGCACACAAAACACAACATAAAAAATAAAGACTGAGCAACACGAACCCTACAAAAACTGGGTGTGATTTCAGGTGCTCCGGAAAGGTAAGCAGATCCTGCTCCAAATGTGGTACCCGTCGTGTTGCTCGTGTTATTACAAACCCGGTAATAAGTCTTATTCGGTAAGTCACATTCGAGAAGAGGGTACGGGATTGTAGTGACGACATAAGGAACATATCCGTTATCATCTGTGAAACGGATATGCCATAACGGTCAACCAACTCATGATGACGTCAGTAAAACTTTTTTAAAAGACTAAATAGCAAAATATTATGTTTCAAAATTTCTTCTTCGAAAAGCATTCCAATATACGGTTATTATATTCCAAATAGTCGTTAATAGCAACTGGGTCTATATCAAAATTAAAACGGGTCCGATTAATGTAATACCACTTACACAGAGCACTATTATAAGTTAGATATTGCTTGCATATGCATCTGACTTCATATTTATTGATGCAATGCTAAAATATTGCCTACTAAAACGCTAGAACTTTATAAATGCATGGATTATGTCTTGTTATCATCCAAAAGAGTGTATACATCAGGCTGGTTATTTCATGATAAACAAAACTTTATATCGCTGTCCCTCAACATGAGTTTGTTCAACCTATCATGTCCGGATTGTGATTTTTTTTGTAGAATCCAATCAAACATCTCAATCAGAACGATCGGCTATATAATGTCACCTGATTGATCGTGTATTGTATAATAAAAACTGAATCACTTCTATGTTGCTTAAAGTGCCTAACGACATTATGTGAGAGCATGAAACGAATTCGGATTCAAACGACTTAATAGTATTATATGTTTACAAAGAGGCAGATAGTGGTTTCCTGGAAGAGAGACATGTTTTACCCTGTATTTCATCAGAATAGACTTCTGATCTCAAGATTGACTACTTCTGTGTCTTTTTTTGACGCGTGAAAATAAAATGTACCTACTACAGGAAAACATACTAACCACATATATGTGTAATCCTTTAAAATTTCTGGCGTATCTTGCGCATACTAATGCCAAGTTATTTATTCTGGTGAAAGGGAGATAACTTATTTGAACCATGGTCCATTGACCATTGTAGCTGAATTTATGATTACACGTCTTACGCCGCAAGTTCGGTAGAATCAAATTTGGAATCTTGACAATCAATCCTTTAGAAAAATGATTTATTAAATAAATGCAGTCTGTGTGTGTATTTGTAATATTTTAGCCAGTCTTTGCAGGAAATGCTTTTTTTAGAACTTGTTTAGAACTTGTGTATTATTGAATTTCAAAAATTTGTCTTGAAAACCAATAAGGCAATTAAATAATAAAGACTGAAAAATATATCAAATGGTACTAATGAAGATAAACATTTGTCTTCTTTCTAGATATTATTTTCAACTGTGAATCATAAAAACGCCATGTTTATAGAATCAACTACTTTTATTAGGTCAAGAGGCAGTACATCTCTTCAATGGGTACCTTTTTCCTGATTATAAAACCAAAAAAAAAAAAAAAAAAATAGATTAAAGTGACAAATTTGTAATGAAGTGGAAATTTCCTTCATGCAATAGATTACGACACTACTCAAGTTGTCCAGTAAAAAGCCTCTACTTTCAGTTAGAAAATTTCAAATATAACCAACATGGAAAGCTTTTTTTTTATTATAGTTCATCATGTTTATATGACATGATAAGGGTGTGATTAAAGCCATAGTTTGACCCCTGATATTCTCAACGTAAAAGGCATTCTTCTATTGTTTAAAAATTATGCAAGTCCTTTTGATAAATGAAAATATTATATTATTGTATTATCAGTACATTTTAGAACACAAATGTCAGCGTTGATGTCACTTTTACATTACACACATGTTGATAATGACATATTTGAAATAAAAGAACAGTTTCACACATACATGTATTTCTCGCAAAATTAGATATGCACAGAAGCCAATTCCTAACTTAAAATATATTTAGCTGTTCCAACAAATGCACCGCAACTTTTAACTTTGAATGTGGCTGCTATTCTTGAAACCACCACCTTTGGTGTATTGATGGCATTGCATATCCAACTAAGTTAGACATCGCGTGACTTTTGTGACGTATTCTAGCCACCATTTTGTATTATATTTCCCCATATAAAATGCTTCAATAAAGTTTAATTTTCTCATATACCTGACCTGTTTTCTACGTTTTGCGAATCAATCCTTGATATTCAAACATATTTCTATCAAACAATGTTGGTCCTAACAGTTTAATTTCTGATTAAAGTCTGTTACTTAAGACTTGTAAAAACATGCACTTTTCTTGTCATTTCTCCGTTGCCTCCATGCTAAATTACCGATGCCCATGTCTACTTGTACAACAAACAAAGAACATAAAAAACAAACTTTGCAAATCGATTAAGTATATTAAATCAAATATCTGGCGAAGAATACTACTTAAAACAGTTTAATTTCAAGTCAAAGTCTGTCAAACATCGATTAAAAAAAAGGGAATTTTTCGGGATTTTTCAAAATGGTGGATGATGTATATGGAAATGTTGCATCAATCAATAATTTGTATAGTAAGACTTTCCTAGATTATATTAATATTTTCATGCAGAATCTCTGATGTTTCTGTTCGTTTCTCTGGTGATATTTCGATATGATTGATTTCAAAATTTCTTGATTATAAAAAGAATATATTTTAAGTGTGACACGGGAACATTTATTTGACAGATATCCAGGATATACTGTTACCAGAAAATAGTTTACAATAAAATTACAATAAATTTTTTCTCTTCTTTTTTTAACGGTGTTTTTCTGTATATTTTATCTTCCTTAGAAAGATATTTATACATCCCTTTTAGAACAAAAAATGTTTTCATCCCATGAGAAAAAAACATAATGCCCAACAATTAATATAGATAAATATTCTATATCTTTAAAATTTCATCCCTTTACAGAACAGGTGAACTCTGACTTGGGTTATAATGCTACATAACAATATAGTGTCACGTAGACGTGCAAACCAACAGCAACCAGGTGACATTAAACATCCTGTGTATACATGTATTACCAGAGTTTAAATTTTGCGATAAACAAAAGTTTTCATAAATGTACAAATAAACTTTCTCTTAATTTCCCGTTTCAAATCAGAAGAAGTATCTATCATAATAAACTTTAAGAAAATATGAATATTATGAAAATGACTTTAAAAAAATAATTTTTGCTTAAAAAAGGGACGAAAGATACCAAAGGGACAGTCAAACTCATAAATCTAAAACAAACTGACAACGCCATGGCTAAAAATGAAAAAGACAAACAAACAACAGCACACACGACACAACATAGAAAACTAAAGAATAAACAACACGAACCCCACCAAAAAACTAGGGGTGATCTCAGGTGCTCCGGAAGGGTAAGCAGATCCTGCTCCACATGCGGCACCCGTCGTGTTGCTTATGTGATAACAAATCCGGTAAATTGTCTAATTCGGTAGGTCACATTCATGAAAGGGAAGGTAATTGTAGTTACGACGTAAGGAACATATCCGATATCATTTGTGAAACTGTTATTCCATAACGGTCAACCAACTCGTGATGGCGTCCGTAAAATTTACGAAGGGATGATTTCAACTTCACCATTTGGAACTCTTGGTTTAATAGCTTCCTTGTGAGCAGCAACCCTCTATCAAGAAAATCATGATAGGAAATGCAAGCACGGGAATATCGTATCAATTGGGAGATATATACCTCGTATGCAGGTGCTGCTGGAATGTTGCTACTTAGAAATGGAAAGTTCACAATTGGAAAGCTGAAATCATCTCTTTTGTCGTAAAGTTTTGTTTTCAACCGACCCTCATTGTCAATTTCTAGATGTAAGTAAAGATATGAGGCCGACTTAACTGTATCTGTAGTATCCTTTATCGCTAGCTCGATTGGATAGATGCGTTCCAAATAGTCGTCAAATTTTGAATTATTTAGTGAAAGAACATCATCTATATAGCGAAAAGTAGAGTTAAAGGATATTGCTAACTTCTTATCTTTCTTCCTAAGAAGTTCCTGCATGAAGTCAGCCTCATAATAATAAAGAAACAAGTCGGCAAGTAGAGGGGCACAGTTTGTTCCCATTGGAATGTCTGACAGTCTGTTGAAAAACACGTCCTCCGAACGTAACACATATGTTGTCAATCAAGAAATCAAGCATCTTGATAATATCAGTTTCAGAGAATTTTTTGTTCGAATCAGAGTGATCCTTTACAAAGTAAGATTTATCCCTCCCTAAGACAAGATACTTGTATCTGCGTTGGCCATTCTTTTTTACGAAGCAAAGCAATACCAACTCTTTCAATTTGTCTTTTAGTTTGGAATGTGGAATACTAGTGTACAGAGTAGAAAAGTCAAATGTTTTAATACTGTTACAAGATGAAAGAGAGTTAGATTGTATGTACTCTAAAAGATCTTTGGAATTTTTAAGTATCCACATCTGATTCACGCCCCCTCTAGAATAGGCAGTTTAACAATAACTTTGAAGCCCGTCTTTGATTGCTGATAAAATAGATATTAATAATTTAGAAAGAGGTTTCGTGGAGCAGTTGGAATACCCAGCAATATACCGTTGTTTGTAAGGACACTTATGTAGTTTAGGTATCCAATACAGTGATGGCAGATCCAGTTCTTCATCTTTGATTGAAATGCTTAAAATATATTCAAATATTTTTATTTTTCCATAATTATTTTAAAGAAATATTATGATTCAAATTTTAATTCAAATGGATTGTTTTTTTATTTTATAGGAAATTCAACGAGATTTCATTGCATATGATTTAATATTTTTTTTAATTCAATATTTTAAGCTAAATCCAGGCATTCAATGAATCGATATAAAGTTTATCATTTGTTACAAATATTTTATTGTTTACAATTCAACAGAGACGTATACTACGATTGCTCTGATATCAACAATATTGTATACCCTATAATATCTATCGACAGAGTTATCGGTCCTGAATAGGACTGATATAGTTGGGTATGGAAAGATGTACAATACCGGGTAAAGAGGTTAATCATCAAGATCGAGACAGGAAACAATTGCAGACAGGCGGATGTCTATAAATCTATATTCTTGACGCAATGACGTTTCGTTCTTCAATAATTTCATTTTTACTTTCGTTTCTCAGAACAAAGAGCTTTTCGAAATTCGCACACATGTAAACACTGGTATTAATAGATTTGTTGAAATCAAATTCTTAATTTTGAACACAGAAATTCTAATAATATGGTAAGTTCTGAATAAGTTGTATATATTTTTATGAAATCATATAATAATGTACAAATAAAACACTTCATTTGACCTGGTCTTTGTTCAAAACCTATGAAAAGATTTTGTATTACAATTGTATACGTTTTTATCAACATTATTAGAACCAGTCAAGTGTTTATTAACTATTACTTTGACTGAAGAATAGCATATCATTTTTGAAACACAATATCAAATCAGATCATCTTTAAAAAGTAAACGGTATGGTGTCAATTATTTGTTATGTGTACATATATAGATGATCAATGTCGATTCAATCATACTCAGGAAAACCAAACTTTATATTTTAATCAAAACAGCTCCTCTCCTCTTAATAGTTTTTACATTTTCTTCAAAGTTGTGTGTGCTTACACTTATTTCTAGAAGTTAACTTATCACAATGGATCCTCTTGGTAGTTTACTATATTTGCTGGAAAAGTTTTGTGTGCTTGCACGTATTTCTGGAAGCAACGCCCTTTTCGCGGAATATATGTTAATACGTATTAATTGCAGAATGATTGTGCTTCAGATCTATAGGTCAGAAAATTAATTTTGCATGTGCTATCGAGGTTTATATATGATCTCAGTTAAACAAGTACACGATTATCATTGCACATTTCAGTTTTTAAATACGTTCGCAGCTGGTTTGGGGTCATTTAAAAGTGACAGGACAGGTCACAGAATTAAAATAAACAAACATGACACGGGTTATGTTCTCCTCATATATTTTATGATGGTATAATACTAAACCCCCAACGGAAGGGATTGTGCTTGATATTCATATGATGAAGACATAATCTTTCAATCAGTTTAATTGAAGTCTGGAGCTGGCTTGTCAGTAACTTCTAGTAGTCCTTTGTTAATTTATGTATTATTGTCATTTTGTTTAGTTTCTTTTGTTACCTATTCTGATATCGGACTCGGACTTCTCTTTAACTGAGTTGTACTATGCGTATTGTTGTGCACTTGTTTTTTCTACATTGGCTAGAGGTATAGGGGGAGGGTTGAGATCTCAAAAAATATGTTTTATCCCCGCCGCATTTTTGCGCCTGTCCCAAGTCAGGAGCTGTGGCCTTTGTTAGTTTTGTATGATTTTTAATTTTAGTTTCTTGTGTATAATTCGGAGTATAGTATGACGTCCATTATCACTGAACTAGTAACATATTTGTTTAGGGGCCAGTTGAATGACTCCTACGGGTGCGAGAGTTTCTCGTTGCATTGAAGATCCATTGATGCCCATCGGCTGTTGTCTTCTCTATGGTCGGGTTGTTTTCCCTTTGACACATTCCCCATTTCCATTCTCAATTTTCTTTTATTGTCAATAAAATCGGGCGCATGACTGATAGAAACTGCTTCATTTAATAAAATGTATGCACCACCCTGTGTGCCAGTAGCATAAAGGAGGAGATATGATAATAGCCATTATCTGGCCCTGAAATTACAAATGTAGTAAAATGCTTCAATCCAATACAAATAACATTACATGTAGTTCTAAAGGTAAAGGAATGATATTATATTATCAGCACGCATTAGAATAAAAGTGCAGATGGGGCAATATGCGCAATTGTTTCTAATGGTAATGGTAACGTTTTCTTCTGTTGCTCAGTCCATATCGTAAACTTGGATATGCATTATGGCTTGTTTCGAAGATGAGACATTTTCACCTATGTGGTTAAATATTCAGGGAACGTAGTGTGATTCATTTTCCCATAAATTAGCATACCCCGAAAATCCTTTCGTGATGCAACTCTTCGTGGAAAAAAATCCCTTTTTTTCACACTATAAATTCATTGAAAATTTAATACTTTTTATAATTCCATAGTTTTTACATATTTTTTCTATGGTCCTCTACTTTCCAAATGAACACAGATGGTTAAGCTCAGTCACTTGTTAAAAATATAAAATGTCAAATATCACTACACAGAGATTTTTGTTTACACAGACATTTTGTGTTCCTCAGTTCCTCAATTAGAGGCGCATTAGGGATATTGACCCATATTGAAATCAATAGTTCTGATTTTACCAAATATTCCTCTGGAATCTTCATCGGTAAACCTTTCTGAATAAAACTGTGAGTTTTGTCCATTTCTGAAAGAAAATAAAGTTGTTTCAGCACTATGAGGACCTTTTTATCCCTATATTCACTAATATTGAGTACAATGTGTAAGTATTATAATATTGATTTCTTCCAGTATACCTTCACAAGTCGCAATATAGATAAAATATCTAATGATAACCTTTAATTACAATATAAAGACCCTGTTAAAGCATTTGATAAAATTTCTGATGTCTAAAAGTGCATTTTGACTGATAAATTATGAAAAAATGTAGGTTTCATCAAAAACTCTTTTTTCTACTGGAAATCTGGTATTTTCGACCATGAAAACCACTCTAAAATTGTGTGAAAGTCATATATATCATATAATTAAAGCGCAATAAAGTACAAATTTTCAAAACTTGACCTTTAACATAATTCTATTCAAATGAAAAGTTTTTTTCGAATGTATTGCAGTGAAAACCCTTTATCAGTGAGAAATGCCCTTAAGCTTTTAAGTAAACATGATGACATCACACGTATTATGATGTCATTAAATAGCGACTGATAAAAATAATGCTTAGCACTGTTTGCAGTGTTACATAACGAACAGTTGCCTCAGGGTAAAAGTCAAAATGTCGAGTCGAAAAGATCAGTAACTAAGCATTTTTGTTATAATATCAAAACCATAGCAACAGTTTTCATATCAGCATATTTTCATTACCCTGACTTTAATTTCAATTACATAAAAACCATGAATAAAAAATTTAGAGCTTGCCTAATAAAACAAAATGCTTACCAGTAATTCAGATCTTTTTAAAATCTCTTATTTGTCGTCTCAGGTTAAACTGGAATGATATGTCTTAAACTGAAATAAGACAACAAATTTACTCAGGTTGTGTTATCATTTCATTTAAATACAAACTGTATAATTGAGAGGGAAAAATCAAATCCTTGAAAGTTTTATCACAGAGATTCTTCTTTATTGTGGCTTCACAACCTTCATTTTAATCTTTTTTATGAGAAGCAATCAGTAGTAGCTTAATAGCAGAATAGGTGAAGCACTTTGTTTTTAGAAGATTTGACCCTCCCCCTTTTTCACTGAGAAAAGACACTATCTTGTGATTTTTTACTGTGCATTAAAATATATAGCAATTCGTGGTTTTCTTAAAATATGTTTGTCTGTTTAATTGCATGATTTAGTGACCAGCTGCTAATTAATTGTCAAATTATTGGTGTAAAACAATGTATCACTATCGAATTATATTCGTCCGAAGTGTTATTTCCCTGGATTATCAGCTATTCCTGTAGCATATGTAGACTGGGATGATAATGACATAACAATGTCTTTAGTGTGTCATGTTGACTTACAATTTAACAATATTAAATCTTTCCAAAAGAATTTAGTCCCTTTTTCATGTCAATAACATGTTCCAGCGTCTGATGTTAACACAGTTTTTATTGTGCCTAAAAGAAGTGCTCCAGCCCCGTGCCAGTAATACAGTTCAAAAGCGAAAATTGTTGCCGATCTTTATAAATAATGTTAATCTAAAACAGGCTGTGATGACAAGGTATTTATGAAAGACAACTTACCTTCATTTTAACAATTTTCTCTGGTGTACAAGATGAAATCATTCATAACTCAGTCTGACAACTTCAAATATACATCTTATAAAATGGGGCAATATGCGCAATTATTTCTCCATAGGCGGTAATTGTAACGTTTTCTTATGTAGCTCAGGATGCAGCTCTTCGTGGTAAAAAAATTCCTTTTTTTCACACAATAAACTCTTTGAAAATTTAATACTTTGAATACATTTAATAACTACATAGTTTTTACACATTTATTCTTTGGTCCTCTACTTTCCAAATCAACACAAATGGTTAAGCTCAGTCACTTGTTAAAAATACAAACATGTCAAATATCACTACACAGAGATTTTTTGTTTACACAGACATTTTGTGTTCCTCAGTTCCTCAATTAGAGGCGCATTAGGGATATTGACCCATATTGAAATCCATAGTTCTGATTTTACCAAATATTCCTCTGTAATCTTCATCGGTAAACCTTTCTGAATAAAACTGTGAGTTTTGTCCATTTCTGAAAGAAAATAAAGTTGTTTTAGCACTATGAGGACATTTTCATCCCTATATTCACTAATTTTGAGTACAATGTGTAAGTATTATATTGATTTCTTCCAGTATACCTTCACAAGTCTCTACTTTCCAAATCAACACAAATGGTTAAGCTCAGTCACTTGTTAAAAATACAAACATGTCCAATATCACGACACAGAGATTTTTGTTCACACATAAATTTTGTGTTCCTCAGTTCTTCAATTTGAGGCGCATTAGGGATATTGACCCGTATGTGAGGTCACTGCAAACTGAAATTGACCCAACATTTTATACACAGTTTTAGGTAGTTAGATATAAGCCAAGACCTTATGAAGATAATATACCCAAATGTTTATGTTTTGTAGCAAAATATCTTTTGGTGAAAGCTTCCATAGCCAGAAATTAGTAGTACTTTTGCTAATTAATATTCATAATATGTAAATGAGAATTGTACCAGGTGATAATAGTTTGAACTGGACTGGCTTGATATCATTAAAATCTTTAAAACACGGATATTATAAGTTGCCTGTCACAGATTCCTTGTTTATAATCACTCTGATATTTCCATAAAGTTGTAAGGCGGTCAAAATCAAAACAATGAACGCGAATTTAGTGAATTTTTCGTGTTTTCGTGAGTTTATTCTTCTTGAAATAAGGGCATTTTAACTTTACGTGGGAACCTAGAGTTCAACGACTACACATACAAGGTTTGGACATTCAAGTTTCATCCCCACATCCTGTTTTAGTAATGACATTGTCAATCAATTTTCAATACTAAGTTTGCAAATTTGACGTTTCAGCCATTTTAGACTGTATTTTATATTGCAATGTTAAAAGCCTCTCGATTCGATTTTTTAAAATAGCACAGGAACCTTGATTTTTGCAACGACAGTCATTATGTTTCGTTTAAATGGTGTATATTGTTGTGTATATTTATTTTCTGTCCCCGCAACCTGTCTATCACTTAAATTAAAGTTATAACAGATATTTTGTTTCAAAATTCCCTATCATTTCAATATAATTTCCGTGACCCGTTACCTATTTCTTTAGTATATTATTCAAATAAGCAAAGTGGCGTTGATTTCTGGATATGCCACTCGTATGTAAATTTTAATGGAAATATTCTAAAATGAGACCGTTTTGGCATGTTTTTTTTTTTACAGATATGCATGAAATATAGAATGTTTGAACCAGAAGGAAATATTTAATACACAGTTTAAAAAAAAAAAACAAAAAAAACCAAAACCTTATGTCTAAAGCCTCGGTCACACCTTACCGGATAGCTCGAACGGACGCCTAACGGATTTCTTTTTTTCAATCCGTTCATGTCCGTTAGACGTACGTTCTTATCCGTTAGACGTCTATCTATATCCGTTGCATGTCCGTTAAGCGTACGTTTTATCCGTCGGCGTCCGTTCTGTCCGGTGGAAAATTTTGAGCATGCTCAAAACTTTGAACGGACGTCCAACGGATAAAATGTCCGTTGAACGTCCGTTAGGGGTCCGTTTTATACGGTACTCGTCCGTTTCGTTTCCGTTTTGTATCCGTTACGTGTCCGTTATACATCCGCTGGAGGTCTGGAAGATAAATTCACCAACGGACTTCTAACGGACGTTTAACGGATAAAACGGATGTTGAACGGATGAGAAACAGACTTCTACCGGACGTATAACAGATAAAACGGATGATGAACGGATCTGAAACGGATAAATGCCAATTGAAAATTTCGAGTCAGAAATGCCAACTATTGGTATGTCAGATTCCTTAAGGTTCATGAATTCTTATTATTCATAATCGATCTTAGAGTATAGGCACGTCTTCACAATCAAGCAGTTCTTATTCAAGCCAGACACTGCCCTTTGGCGGAATTCTAAAGAATAAACCAACACCAGTTACACAGAAACATTTTGAATATATATGCGATTTATATGTATTATTATTGTCGCCTTTGATTTTTCCGTATATCTTGTTCATCCGTTTTATCCGGTACGCTTCCTTGAGGTGTCCGTTTTATGCGGTACTCGTCCGTTAGATGTACGTTCGACATCCGTTCTGTCCGGTACGTGTCCGTTTCTCGTACGTTGCATATCCGGTGTGTGTCCGTTATGCGTCCGTTACACGTCCGTTTTATTCGGTCAGTACATCAACGGACTCCCAACGGATAACAATTTTGTCAACGGACAACTTTTATTTTCATCCGTGAGGCGTCCGTTCGTGCTATCCGGTAAGGTGCGACCGAGACTTTACGAACTAACATTTTGTGAACTTCTGAAAGATGCTTTTTAACAGATTTGTCAACATTAAGAGTTGACGCATACGTATGATATATGTTATTGTTACACTGGTTTTGATTAGTAACACTGTTTAATGTTAAAACGTTGCCAGGACTATCAAATTCGCGTGAAATCCAATTTACAACCTTACTGTGGTATGCTTATACATACGTTCTGAATAAGTTGTATATATCTTTATGAAATTTCATAATCAGGTACACATAAAACGCTTCATTTGACCTGGTCTTTGTTCAAAACCATTTAAAAGACTTTGTATTAAAACTGTATACGTTGTTACCAACATATATAGAACCAGTCAAGTGTTTATTAACTATTAATTTGACTGAAGAATAGCATATCAATTTTGAAACACATTATCAAATCATATCATCTTTAAAAAAAACGGTATGGTATGGTGTCAATTAATTTGTTATGTGTACATATTTCATCTTGATAATAGATGATCAATGTCGATTCAATCATACTCAGGAAAACCAAACTTTATATTTTAATCAAAACAGCTCCTCTCCTCTTAATAGTTTTTACATTTTCTTCAAAGTTGTGTTTGCTTACACTTATTTCTAGAAGTTAACTTATCACAATGGATCCTTTTGGTAGTTTACTATTTTTGCTGGAAAAGTTTTGTGTGCTTGCACTTATTTCTGGAATACGTTATGTTAATGTTAATACGTATTCATTGCAGAATGATTGTGCTTCAGACCTATAGGTCAGAAAATTAATTTTGCATGTGCTATCGATGGTTATATATGATCTCAGTTAAACAAGTACACGATTATCATTGCACATTTCAGTTTTTAAATACGTTCGCAGCTGTTTTGGGTCATTTAAAAGTGACAGGACAGGTTACAGAATTACCTTTTTCAGAATATAGAATCGTCTTTTTATACTTCCGATGGACAACATTTGTCGTTCAAAATCAACTAATTTACAATGGTTACTCTGATTCGCAGTATTACATTCATTATAAACCCATAAACACTCCATTGATTGTTTATGTTCCTTTTACACCAATCTTTTGTATTAGAATTCCGAGAAATGTACAGGTTATATATATGAATAATTTACAGTGGGTTAAATTATTCCAAATACTTTTAATTTGATTATGATTTCTTGGTAACATGGATAAAAGAGATGTGGGAAATTTGTGAATGAGACACAAATAACCACAAGGTCTCTAGAGTCATCAATATATAATAGTTATCTAAATCTTGTAAAAAGTGTTCAAATATCTTGTAAGTTGTTATTTATAATCGATATCATTAGACATTTAGCCGTATGAGGGTACTATGGTTGATTATCTTTGAGGAAAAACTATCATTTGAGACACAGTAATATTGACGATAACTTTATTCTAAAATATACAACATTGTCAATAAAATCGGGCGCATGACTAATCGAAACCTTTTCATTTAATAAATTAAGTGGCATAAAGGAGAAGATGCGATAATGGCCATTATCTGGCCGCCATGAAGTAACAAATGTAGCTTCAATCAAATACAAATTATATTACATATAGTTCTAAAGATAAAGGAATGATATTATATTATCAGCACGCATTAGAATAAAAATGCAGATGTGAGGTCACTGCAAACTGAAATTGACCCAACACTTTATACACAGTTTTAGGTAATTAGATATGAGCCAAGACCTTATGAAGATAATATACCCAAATTTATATTATATTTTGTAGTAAAATATATTTTGGTGAAAGCTTCCACTCGTATGTAAATTTTAATGGAAAGATTTCAAATGAGGCTGTTTTGGCATGTTTTTTTTTACAGATATGCATGAAATGTAAGATGTTTGAACCATAAAGGAAATATGTAAGACACAATTAAAAAAAAAAACCAAAAAGCCAACTAATGTCTAACGAACTAACACTTTGTGAACATCTGCAAGATGCTTTTTAACAGATTTCTCAAGTATTGTCAAAATTTAGGATTGAGGCATACGTATGACATTATATAAATAACACATAGCTGATATGGTGATAGAGCAGATTGGTACCCCGATAAAACATTGTCAACCGCGGCGAAGCGAAGGTTGACTATGCTTTTGCGAGGAGTACCAATCTGCTCTATCAAAATGTATCATCCTCTCAGCTATGTGTTATTTAATTTATTATACTGAATGTCCTATCATTGTTGTCTTTTACAGATGAATTTTATTTAAAAGTATTTTCTATGACGTCACGTTAATAACAACGTTACGGGTATAAGAAAAATTAACAGAAGTGAAGCTAAATGTTTTATTTTTTATTTTGACAGTCAAATAATAGAATCTGAGCCAAAACGTAGAACTTAAGCATTGTCATTAATAACTTGATGTAAATTCAATTCATTGTCCTTTAAATTATCTATTTTTGATTGGTCTGGACGAGAGGGTGACATTCAAAAAAATTGTCACCCGCTCAGCCATGTGATAGAGTAAATTAACACCCTCGTATTAGCCAATCAAAAATGGCATTTTAACGTGAAGTATAATAAATGTTATTGCTACATTGGTTTTGAGTAGTAACTACTGATTAATGTTAAACGTTGCCAGGACTATCAAATTCGCGTTGAAATCCAATTAACACCATTGCTGTGTTATGCTTATACATTGACACACTTTGAATGTTAGCAACTATTTTACACGCATAATACTTATGAGCACTGCATTGAAAATGGATTCAAGGCAGTTATCAAGGGGTTAAATGGAATTATCAGTTGTTTGAGGTAGAACGAAAGCATTATCTTATTTCCTGAAACTGTTTATAATTTATTTGTGTAAGACAACACTAGGTAAAGGTATATTGCATAGCGAATACTACGGATTGAAATATATCAACTATAATTGACATAAATATTGGAAACAATTTGTACAGCATCTCCTGTCAAAATAACTTGAATCATTCTTTGTCTGTGTTTACAATGTTTATCTTCCTTCATAAGATTTTTGTTATTTTTTTCATTGAGGATGTTCAACTATTAATGACTGCTTATTAGTCCCTCCACCTTTTCCACAAAAGAAAAGGAAAAGGGAAAACATGTTAATTATCTTCTTTTTTTTTTATTTTAGATTTAAAAGTACGTGAACAAAATAAAATAAGAGTCAGTTCTTTGGAAAAATATATCAATTTTCCCATTTAAAGTCGTAGATATAAAAATAACAACCAGTCACCAGATACGTACTATTTTAGATATAATGAACAGTAATTCTGAATACGCTGCGCTTACTACTTATCTCATTTCATCTAATTCTTTGGCAATTTAACCTTTTCTGGACTCATTGTTAAAACAAATTTAATCAACGTGTGGTTGCTGATGATCTCAGTAGATGATTGGTTAAGTTAAATGACCACAATCTATTTCAGCAGTCATAATGGATTAACAGGAGTTGAAAAAAATTACTATAAAAGCGGACACAGTTCCAGTTTCAGAAATTGTTGTTTCAGTTGTTTATTATTACAATGTACATATGCATATGTTTCATCGAATACAATGGTCTTGACTTGAAGTGGTATTTTATTAATGTATGCTTTCATTTGACCAAGATATGCATACATTAAGTGAAATTCATTTAATAATCATTAGAAAAACAAATTCACACATAGTTACTCGTGGATTATCGGATTATCCAATTTTGATAGCTTGATTATTGAATTTTAAATTCTTCGCCGAGGCTCAAACCGTGAAATTCGCCAATTTAACTATCTCGCTTGGATAAATCCGACAATCCACTGGTATCAATGTAAAAATCTATGTTTACCAAATTGTTAAAAACTGGACAATGATCAGCTGAAAACATTGATACATGTAAAATCTAATACATGTTAGACAATTGTAATTACTTAGGTTAACCGGACGTAGAGTGTTGTCGTTTTCGTTTTAAACAAGTTCCAACATTTGAAACTTGGAAAAAAGTAAAATCACAAAAATACTGAACTCCAAAGAAAATTCAAAATGGCAAAATCAAAAGCTCAAACACATCAAACGAATGGATAACAACTGTCATATTCTTGACTTGGTTCAGGCGTTTTCTATGTAGAAAATGGTGGATTGAACCTGGTTTTATAGCTAGCTAAACCTCTCACTTGTATGACAGTCGTATAAAATTCCAATATATTGAAACGAGGTGTGAACAAAACTACAGACATAATAGGTAAAAATGTCAAAAATAGGGGTACAGCAGTCAACGTTGTGTTAGTATCTTAATCACTATAAAAACAAACGGATATATAAACAAACATTTACCATAACACAATAACGGAATGTATAAGTACAGAGCCACGTCACATGCAAAAGAGAAACACAAAAAGGCACACAGACAAAGCCCATTAGCAAACACATAATACAAGAATACAGAAATTATCATAGGACAATAACACAATGACGGGATGTATAAGTACAAAGCCACGTTATATGTAACCAAGGTACACAAAAAGGCATGCAGAAAAAGCATATTAGCAAAAATGAAAGACAAGAATACAAAAATTATCATAGAACAATAACACAATGGCGGGATGTATAAGTACAAGCCACGTCAAATGGATACCACCAAAAGAACAGACTAAACAGTAAAAGTTATATTCATAATGACAAATAAAAGAATACTATAACACGTTATTAAGATGATACACAACGTCACTACCCAGAATCTATACTTCAAGACCATCGTGTATTATTTGTGAAGTTGATATGAAATATTTATCAACAAGGTCTTGGTACCTTCCGTTTACTTTTTTTAGAAAAAGGACGAGACGTTCTTTGACATAGCCCTGGTTCATCAATTTCCTTCCAGACACTGGTGACGTTTTACAAAGTCTGAGTAGTTTCTGCATGCTCTTGAATAACGAATACGTTGGGAAATATATATCCCATATGCAGGTGAAGTTGGTATATTGCTACTTAGGTGGGGGAAATTGATAATTTCAAAATTAAAATCGTCTCGTTTGTCATTGATTCTGGTACTGAGATCACCGTGTATGTCAAATTCGAGGTATAAGTCTAAAAATAAGGCGGAGGAAGCCGTGTCTGTTGTTTCTTTAATTTCTAGTTCTGGGGGATATATTAATGGAACCCAATCAGAAAAGTTTGAATTGTTAATGGAAAGAACATCATCAAAATATCTGAATGTGTAATGAAATGACCTGGCTTCTTTGGTTATCTCAATATTTTGGCCTGAAATTCCTTCCCACAGATGAAGTAGGTAATTGCTTTGCAGAGGGCATAATGTCTGAGGCACCAACTGACAAAAATTGTGTTGAATTTGTAGATAAAGTACCAAATACATATGTGTCTGCTGTTTCGCGTTATCCGCCTCATTCAACTCGCACTACAATAAACATATTTAGTCACACCACCCGAACTTTTTTTATGGATGTCTTAAAGAAAATCCAGACAACTTATTATTTGTTTGTGCGTTTCTCTGCAATGAGAGTTCTTGTGTGTGTTTGTGCTGTATTTCTGTCATCGGTTTTTATTTGTAATCCGGATTTGTTTCCCTTCAATCGATTTTGACTTTTGAACAGCGGTATACTACTGTTGCCTTTATTAAATATAGTATCTTTCGACATGCCAGCAAATGTCAGACAGTAGGGATATTTTTGTTTTTTATATATCAATACATTCTGTACAACTTATATGTTTCATGACTTGTGTTTACCTGTAAATTGGCGCAAATGCAAAAAGCAGTTGTAGGTCTTATATTAGTGATTTGAAAACCTCACGAACAATGCTAAAATATAAAGTCTACACATTGTTTAACCTTGAGGCTATCAAACGTTATTCAGATGATGCATCAGATAATGAAATTTAAGATAACAACTGTTAAGTAGAGATAACAATATAAGTTATCACTCTTACTAAATATAAATTGATACAATGTAATTTGATAATTAATTCTTTTGTGTCTTTTTAAAAGGATACAATAAAAGGAGTGGTTACTATGGCCAAAAGACTGTTTGGTCTTGAAGAAGAAACAACAGAAAATGAATGGCTAGAGGGAACTAATATACAAGCGGTGGAACAGGTAAATATAGAAAAAACACAGAAAATTATTTGTATCATATCGAAGAGAGTTCACTTTGCATATTTTATCAATTCATTTCATTACATGATTCGATGTTTTTAACGAAGTAAGCTTACCTTTCGCAAACTTATCTTTAAAAAGAGTATTAATTTAGAAAAAAATAATCTGAAAATTAGAAATATAGAAGCACAAAACTGAAACATTATAAAAACCGACTCAAGAGTATTGCAATCAGAACACCTTCAAAACAAAATCAGGAGTAAACCCACGTACCTCCGCAATGTAAGAAGGCCCTGTTACTCTAGTTGCACATTTCGTGGTGCTCATGACCAGAAAACAGACGTAGATATATCGCATACGAAATGTCAAAATGGAGGAAAGTATACTGGATTTGTCGTTACATGACAGGTGGAACATATCATGATCATCTGTGACATAGATATTCCATTACTGTTAATTGAAGTGATGACTTTAGATTCAACACAAGAATCCCTAAGTTAGAAGGTTTAATTGTGATGAGACAATGATCGGAAACGCATACCCTGAAATATCGTTTCAATTATGAGATATAAACCCTATATGTAGGCGTTACAAGAAAAGTTTCTGCACAAGTCAATTTTTGTATAATCTTAACTAAATTGCTGTTTTCGTAAATTGACACAAAAAGTCACTGTAAGCGTATCTGTCAAGTACAAAGTGGGATAAATATTCAAATTGACTCATCTGCTGAATGAGCATGAATGGGCATGTAGCAGCTGCGGCTAAATGTTAACCATTTTGTTACCAATCCAAGCTTTGTTGAATCATTTATTATTCATATCTTTTGTTCTTCAGCAACATCGATACTCGCAGAATTTTAGACAGTATCAGCACACAAAAACCAGAAAGAAACACATACGTATGTATTTTACACAATGGAATTTACTCCATATAGAATATATAAAATAGACAAAATAGCAGTTCATAAATTGGATCAAAATTAGATCGAAATATTGTAGTTGATCACAGGTACGGTCAGCATTCCCGCTTCTCTAAAGACAATCGTCCCTTCTTATATTAAAACCGATAAATTTAGGTAAGGTATAAGAACCATAACATGTCGAATCGATACGTTTTTCTTTTATATACCCTTAACACATTACCTAGTTCATTAATCAACGATAGAAGTTAATAGCCGTTACATCTCAAACATTATCGAATGTTCAATATGGAACTTAAAATACGAGACGTTGTTCCAAGGATACTAAAACTACACAAACACCGATACATAAAATTTGACAGAAAAACAAACTATATTAGATTTCAGATAAGGCAACACGAACCCAACTTGATATATTGCCGGAAAATATGTTGCTCTTGAATAGTTTAGATAAACAAAATTAGTACTAATGACACCCATTGTGTTGCTGAAGACATGTACACATCCTTTAATAAATCGCGTTCGGTGATATCAAATACGATGAAGTGATCCGATATTGTGATAACGACAACTGTGGAATCTATGTTTATCTGCGTAAACTTTAAATAAGTCTGTTTCAAGTATTTTTTGTTTTTATTACTTTATATATAAAATCAATCCTTTCAGTACAAAACTATTTTAGGTCCAAAAAGTCAACTACAGAGATCTTCATTAAGTATTTATGAAAGTGATGCTGACAGTTCAGGGAGTGAACTTTCACAAAGAAGTTGTCCAGAGCTGAGGGGAGGAAATCACAAAACTTACCACACCAAAAAGAAAAGACGGAAGAAAAAGCTCCTTGAAGAAGAATATGATGGGAAGATTGATTCCGACTGGGATGATCGTGTCGAGGACACAAGAAAGTGTTTAGATTGGAAACGCCAGAGTGACGAAAGCTTTACAGATTCACAAAACGATTCTGATTCCCATATTGTAAGTTCAGACAATTATTCAACGAGTGAGAATGAGGCTGACAGTGAAGATGATGACGAATCTTTCTTCGAAAAAAGCCGCGAGTTTTACAAAGAAAACAAAGAAAGCACACAGTTTGTTGAAATAGGCGTTTTGCAGAATGGTTTAGAATTATCGGAGCGATGTGTTGAAGCATTTATGTCAGAAAACGTGAAAAAAGGTAAAAAGTTTGTAAATTTTTACAAAGATTTAAAAAATCGAGACCAATCAACGAACATTCATCAGAGGGAAGGAAATTCAAATCGACGTTGTATTTTACAAATAGTATCATCTCATACGGCTAAATGTACAGTCATTGAACCGATTGATAACATTGAAATAATAGAAATATCTGGTCGATCCAAATGCGGAAAAACTTACTCCGATGACGAAGTTCTTGTTAAAGTACTCAAAAAAGAAGGACAGAACGAGTTTATTCCAAGATGGGACAAAAGAATACAAACAGAATTGAAAACATACGGGGAAGTAGTCGGATTATTTGACCGCAAACGTTATAAGGATGTGGATCATCCGGTATTGGTATGTGAACTCGACAATTATGACAACGACAAGGTGAAGCCCATATGTAAGACGGTGCCAAAAATTCAGTTGGTATCTGAAAGAGACTTAGATCTTTTCGAGGTAGAGATCTTTACCTACGACAAAAAAATGAAATCACTAGCACATAAAGACATCATGAAGATAAATCCGTCTAAAAGAAAAGTTTTCATGTTCTTTGTTGTCATAATTGGCTGGAAATCTCTATACCCATTAGGAGCAATTATTGAAGTACACAAATCGTCAGCAAATTTTAAATCCGGACTGAAAATCTTAGAACTACAATATTCAGTACCAACATTATATTCTAAAGATACAATTGATGCTGTAGAGAGACTGCCTGTAGATATTTTAGATGTTAAAATTGAAAACAGGCTTGATTTAACTCAACTTCGAACTTTTACAATAGATCCCTCTAACTCTAAAGATTTAGATGATGCGCTAAGTATAGAAACGTTGAAAAAGGGTTATAAAGTTGGCATTCATATTGCAGATGTTTCTGCGTATATTGACAAGGACGATAGTATTGACCTTGAAGCACAAATAAGAGCTACAACATTTTATCCAGGTGGAGGAAAAAGGGCATACCAAATGTTACCAGAACCATTAACTGAGAAGTGCAGCCTTTTACCTGGAGAAAGAAGATTGACATTAACCGTCTTTTTACTTTTTGATAAAGAATTTCACCTCCTACCCTTTCGATCGTTTGAAAAAACCACCATCAGATCTCACCAACAATTCAATTATACAAGGGTACAAGATATAATAGATAAACAGGTAGATTCTGAGTGGACAATGGAAATTAATTTGCTGCATGGAATCGCAAAGAAATTAAGACAACAACGTTTCGGATGTGCAGTTTACGCGTTTCCTGTTGAAGTAGATCTCTATGATGAAACTGATTCCCAAATGAAAACACAAGAAGCTCATTACCTCGTTGAAGAATTCATGGTTTTGGCAAATTCGTCTGTTGCAGATGCCTTAATGATGAGGTTTCCGGAACATGTTCCTCTACGCTGTCAAGATCCACCAAACAAAACAAAAATTCAGGAATGGTTGAAGTTATACCCTCAGATAAGTAATTTGATATTTCATTTACAGGAAAAACAGCCTTTGCCAAATCATAAACTAGCAATATCGAACATGGAAAATGAAAATGGATGTTCAGTAAGATACACAGTTGTTACCCGTTTTCAGAAATGGGTTTGGGAAAAACTTATAAAGTGTATAGAGGACGGAAATTTCACAGAGGCTTTCAAAATATTTGGTCAAGACGAAAATCATCCATTTCAGTCTATAGCGTTGGACGAATGGTATTCTTTCCAAGAAACTGCTGAGTATAGATGTTCGGGGAAAACATCCGGATTAGAAAGTAAACACTTTTCTCTGCCAACATTTTCCGGCTATGTACACTTCACATCACCAATCAGACGATATGTTGACATAATTGTACATCGCTTATTACATGCTTTAAAAGATTGCAAGGAATCCCCATATTCAAGCGAAGAAGTAGCTGACCTATGTTTTTCAATTACAAAAAAGGGACATCTAGCAAAAACGTTTTCAAAGAAATGCAGAGCTCTATACCTTGCAAATAAAATCGTCCGTCAGCCAGTTATGTTGCATGGGTTTGTAAAGGAAATTAAAGATAGAGATTTAGAACTACTATTTCCTGGTCTTCGTAGTTTGCCTTCTGTTAGCAAAAAACTTCAATACAACTTGCTCGATGTTTGCGCCCTGCCAAAACAGGTGAAAAACCAAGATGATTTACACTCTGAAGTTAAAAGACAAATGATTGAACTGAAGTGGGAACGAAGAATATATTCCAAAACAGAGAAGCCACCTCGTCCAAAAAGTAAATTGAGGGGATATTTGCGTACACCTGATGATAAAGGAGGGCCTTATCAAAGGATAGATCCACACCAGCGAACAGAATTTCAACAGCTTGCGAAATGGATTGGATTAATAAATGTGATGTGTAAAGACAAAAAACCAACTGAAATGAGAAATATACTCAGAAACATGTCAATTGCTAATATTTTTAGGTTTATACC
The DNA here is from genome assembly GCF_965363235.1 of Mytilus galloprovincialis. NCBI lineage: Eukaryota > Metazoa > Mollusca > Bivalvia > Mytilida > Mytilidae > Mytilus > Mytilus galloprovincialis. The sequence continues at coordinate 9,799,929 of NC_134838.1, forward strand.
TACAACATTTTACACAGAACTTGATGTAAACTCCGAAAGAGATAGAGAAGACACACAAGAAAATGAAGAGAGTGAACTTTCAAATGATCAACGTCAGATAAAGTCATTAATAAACGATCAATTTTGCAAATATTCCATGTCATTTAGTCATGGACAAGTACTTGCAGTACAAATGGGCACAGATTTTGAAAAAGGAATTATTCTGCCAAAGCCACAGATGTTTAATATGACAGGAAATGTCAAGTACTGTCTTCAACATGCAAGTGACCCTGTTAGATATTTTGAAAAATACTCTACCACTAAGTCTAAAGACAGATATGATTCAGAAACTGACTACATGCAAATTTGGCTGCAAATAGTAAGGATGGAAACTGCGATGTCAGCTACAAGGGAACCTCCTATTGTAATAAATGATCTTCCAATAAGCTTTGAGTCTCGTGGAGGACATTTTACACTTTTTACGTCATTCTGTGATGAAAGAAATATTGACTTACATTCAATGTCAGTCGATAAGTCACATACTCAAGAAGATCTGATTCAAGATGAGAATAAAACGGAATATGTATCCTGCTCTGATTACCTCTGTATAAAATGTCCAATTTCAAGGAAAACCAATACTTTCTTTGAACCAAGGCAAAACGCATGTCCTTTTGATTTTAGTTACTGGCTGTCCCATGCAAAAATTGATAAAACAAAAACAGTGAAAAAGAATACTCCAGAGGAGAGAATAAACGTTCATTTTTCCTTGGTTCCATCTGCCCCAAGTGTTCCAGAAAGTCTAATAGATACTGCCAAGAAATTCAGATGTTCAATTGATTTAATACAGAAATCAGAGTTGGATAAGTAAGTCTCATTGAATGAGGTCTCTCTTTAAATATTTTTGTATATTTGTTTCTATATTTATATAGATAAAAAATTTGAAAAAAAATAATTAATCAAAATAATCGTTTGTATTCCATTCTTTATAGGACTTTCCAAAATGAAATGTACCTATGATATGTCACTAGGTGACGTCTTCAAGGGCTGTGTGATGTACCGTCAATTTTCTCTACTTGGTTCATAATGCGGTGGGTTTTTTTTTTGGGGGGGGGGGGATAAAAACCTTGATAAAATGTTTCTAGTTCGCGTATAGTTCGACATAAAAGTATGACATTATTAGAAATTTACTTCGACCCCACTTAAATAATGCCTTTCTATAAATTTTAGTCTAATTAAACACAACCAACAGTTGCATAGTAAAAAGTTGCGACATTGCGAGTACAGGATTAAAATGCCCCTCTCTCCATTTTCCCTTTAATGATTACTTAGTAACTTATTAAATATGCAAAGAAACGTCTTTGATTACTACTTAATGTATAAGTTTAAAAATTGACGATTATGCAAAAATCGTTTATTATACCATTCTTTCAGTTTATATTCATCAGCGAATCCTACATTTTTGAAGATACAACATAACATTGCTTCAAGATGATCGGAACTTATATTTTAGCATGATTTTACAATAATTATATGGGATCATAGCTTTAGAGTGATACAAAGGAAATTTGATGTTTGTGTCAATTTTTCCACAATTTAAAAAAAGTATATCTCGTGTCGTCTGTGTTAATTTTTTTTTCACACACGAAGCAGTACTATCGCCCGTAATTTCTTGTACAACGTTTTTAAAATGGTTTAATAGTATGTGTTTTTGAACAATTTCATGAAAATTTTGTAAAGCAATTGTTTCAGCATAAGTGAATTGTCAACTACCCGTCTTAAAATATTCGACAGTTCTATACATCAATAAAGCCTTTGTTTTTTAACTAAGAAAAACGTTTATGTATTATTTCGAGTGTTATTATTCAGTGTATATTTACATGTGTTGCAGTTAAACATATTTGTCAGATTCATTAGTATGATTTTTTGTCCTATTGTTTTCTTTGGTCTTGTAGGAGAATTGAAGTATACATCGGTAGATTAAAGGAAGCTTCCACGTTAGCCAAATGTATAGCGATGAATAAAGCAATCCCACGTTTAGGTAAGTTTGCAATCCTTTAAAGATACCCATCAGAATACAGAAAAGACGATCAGAAACCAGGAGCCTATTGAAGACAATCAACATCATGTCCAACAGAAAAGAGGAATAAAAAACTGAACATGTGGTATATGCTCTTAAATTTTACAGTTATGGTTTTTAGCTGTAAGAATATTCAAATATATAGATCATCTATCTCTTACGGGAATTTTTTTGTGTCATCTGGTCTCTTGTTGAGAGTTGTCGCATTGACGATTATAAAATGTCTTCTTATTTTAATAGTGACTAGTACTAAGTAGCATGCACCAAAAAGTAATGATGATCTGGAGTGCACTAAAAAGCAGTAATTCCTGATTAACATTGCCATAAAAGCAGGTTCAACCCTCCATTTTTTCTTAAAATGTCCTGTATCAAGTCATGAAAATGGCAATTGTTATCTTATAGTTCGTTTCTGTATGTGTTGCATTGTCGTTTGGTTTTTTGTTGCACTTAAATGTTTCTGTTGTTTCGTTGTTTTCCTCTTATATTTGATGTATTTTTGCCTCAGTTTTAGTTTGTAACCCGGATTTGTTTTTTCTCAATCGATTTATGTCTTTCGAACAGCGGTATACTACTGTTGCCTTTATTCATGGTGGTACCATCGTGTTGCATAAGATAAGCAAAATTGTGATATGTCTCAATTTTTTATAGACAAAGCACACTTAGAATCTATCGCAGAGTACGACGTCCCCGCAGGCGTAATAGCATCAAACAATGACATGCAATGTAAAGCCATTGAAAAGGCTTTGACCTCCACATTCAGTTTGATTCACGGACCGCCAGGTAACGTCAGTCTCATTATATAATATAATGATTTTTCGTTAGTTATATGGCTGTTATTATTCTAAAAATAAAAAAAAACAACCCAAAAACGTTAAAATGAAAATATTCTGTCCTCAATGAGACACTTGAGAAACAGGATAATGATTATGTATATGTCGCCGTTTTACTTTCGACTGGGTATACACACAATAGAAATTTTGTTTTGAATGGAAAGAATAACAACATTTTTAATAAATTTACAATGCTTTTTAAATTCGTTACAGTATGAGGATATGTGTATTTTCATTTTTTTAGTTTTCTACAGGTACACGTTTAGCTTATGCATGTGTGATGAATTAATATATACAGAGAAAGCCTTTTGTTACTCTTTTAACAAGTCATTTAATTTCAGGATATCCTACAAATAAATCGCAAAGATTGTAAAATTATTTGACTTGAACTTAGTTTGAACATTGCACTTTTACATTACGTAATGCAATTTAACATGCATTAACAGGCTGTCTTTTTCTCGTTGGTCGAGTTGTATCTTTGACACATTCTTCGTTTCAATTTGTTATAGGAACGGGCAAGACTTATACTGGTTTGAAGCTCATTTATTTGTTTGATCAAATAAACAAATCCATCAGCGAAAAAAGTGGCACAAGAAAGCAGATTCTGTTTTGTGGACCTTCCAACAAGTCTGTTGATCTAGTTGCAAGTTAGTAGAAATTTTAAAACTACTACTCTCTGTTAACATAATATTTTAATGAAATAAACTTAAACGAAAAAAAAATTAATACAATTGCTAGAACTTAAATACAAATGACTGCAAGTAAATGTGTTTCTTTAAATCTTACCTTCAACCGTTCAAGATTCATGAATCGTTTAATCGGGAGCCAGGTTAATGCGTTCGAGCTGTGCAAACGTGTCTATATATTTTCATGTAATTCATACAATAATTATTGAAAACATTTTTTTCTTTCTAGAACTATTTCAGAAATATTTCAAGGATCATTCAGTCGATTTTGCTAGATACTACGGTGGGTCCATGGAGAACCATGATTATCCTATACCAGGAAGAGTATATTCAGCAAGAGCTTGTTCTAGAGACTCCATTCCTGATTCGGGTTTAAAACCGGTTTCAATTCATCACTTAATCAGGAATCCAGAAAAACCACATGCATACAAACTATGTCAATACGAAGAAACGTTCAGGAAAAAACCAAATCAAATTAATGCAGAAAAAGTAAAAGAATATACAAAACTGTTAACACTTGCAACAATTGAAGAAATAAGTCAACACGACATCATTTTCTGTACAACAGCTATGGCTACAAACAAGAGGCTGATAGAAGGAACAAAGAACAGAATATTTCAGTGTATTATTGATGAAGCTGGTATGTGTACTGAGCCTGAATGCATAGCAACTATAATAGCAACCAAGGCAGAGCAAGTTGTACTAATTGGTGATCATAAACAACTACAACCAGTTATCTTATGCCAATCAACAGCTAAATTAGGATTAGATAAATCTTTATTTCAGCGCTATTCTGATAGATCGGTTCAGTTAAAAGATCAGTACAGAATGGTAATATATCTCGAATTTTATTAATATTTTAGAAATCCTTATAGTCCTGTATTTGTCAAAAAAAAAGATACATGGGAGGTGTAGTTATTAAGCTGGTAATGTTATTTTTAATGGTGATTTATATGAATATAATGATAAAGTTGTAAAAAAGTTGGTTAATTGAACCTGATTTATCCCTTCGACATCATGAATATGTTATGAATATTTTTATTGCAAAATTTGCTTTCAATGTATCATTTTTTTCCGTATAAACTAAAATATGAGTAACATTCGTATCCCTGAGCATATGTTCCTTAAAAAATTTCTCTAATTGAAATAGTAGAGCATTTTAATCACTGCAGTATGGCTTTTGTTCACACCTATAAATTACTTAGAATATCTCTGTATCATTTAAATTATGATGAATTTAGGATTCCATTTGATTTTTGAATAAAAGGGTAAAACTATACCTCTACCATAGATTAACCCTAACATATTATATAGCCTTTTTTCTGGCAAAAATGTTTGAAATATAATACTTAATACATGAATAACACAGTTTTTTTTTTAGTTTGTATGTCAAGTTCAACGTTAATTTGTTTTAGTTTTATATTACATTATTCATCCTGATTGTCATATGTTATCCGTTCTAATACATTGGACGAACAAGATATGCATATTTGAATCCATTTGTATCGCTTACATTGTAGTATAAATTATTGTCACAATTATCTACGATTCACTTTTCTATTTTAATGTTTGCAGCATCCAAGTATATGTAAATTTCCCTCAAAATGTTTTTATCAAGACAAATTAAGAACAATACAGTGCTTATCATGGGAAGAAAATCCGCCTCTTCATATATGGTTTCAACCCGAAAAGCGTCATGTTTTCTGTCATGTTGAGGGTGAAGAAGTTACACTTCCTGTCAGTACCGAAGAGGGAAATGAAATGTCTCGAAGCAACAAGAAAGAAGTTGAACAAATTGTAAGAAAATTACAAGTTACAATTAAAACCAATCAATGTTAGTCTTTATCTCATGATATACATTTTTTTATGCAATATCTCTTTTTTCTTATTTAAAATTTTTCAACTTTTTTATTATTCTTAAAACATTATGCATTTAAATGACATAAAAAAATTACACACAAGCATTAACTTTGACTTGAAAGTTGAAATTATCATAGCTATATTAAAATTTCATTGCAGATGAAGATATTTACACATCTAGTAAAAAAAGAAAAGATTTTTGGTGACCATAAGAAAAAGAAAGTTTGCACTGTGAATATTATGTCACAGTACAATGCTCAGTGTTCAGCTATACGTGAAGCATTGGGAGCATTAATATTGAGAGATGTTGACTTAACAAACACCAGTGTCAACACAGTAGTTGGTAGTCAAGGTGAAGACTGTTTTGATTTGTATAATATGATGCTGACGCGGTGAATAAATGATTTAAATATTATATAACACTGTATGTTGAATCGATATAGCATAAAAACATATTTTAGCGAAATTTTACGGTTTACATATAAAATATGTTTTACGTTGAATTATTGAATAGGGGTTGTTTACAAGTTTAGTGGTCATATTCATACTACAAAATACCAATGAAAATTGCCATCATAGGATTTTATTTTCAATATACTACCCATTTTTTTTCATCCCTTTCACCGTTGTTTTTATATATTTATAACCGTTCGTTTTAGGTGTTTGAAATAATTTACATGCTTGACATCTTCATCTTTTTATGTTGCGCAAATGAATCGATGTAACGCTACAGTTGGTCATTTTTCGAAAATTATTTGGATTAGAGGTCTAATTGTAAATTACATGCATAAGTTGACTTTTTTTTTTTTTAAAGTTTTTAGTCCATTTAAAAATAATTATTAAGTTACCTGGCCCGGTTTAGTTTGTCTTCACAAGTTCAAAAGTCTGAAAAGACCAATTTTTGTCTTAATTTGCATGAACAATTACTCGACATTCATCAAAAGTGTGACTTGTGTCTTAATTTTTCTTGACAAATTCTGATTTATATCAAATTGGTATGAAATTTACTCAACGAATTCTCGACTTTCTGAATATGGTCTTAAAATTTCTTGACAAATTCTTGACATTTGAATACTGTCTTGAAATTTCTCGACATATTCTCGACATTCTTATTTTTTCTCAGTATGGCTTGACATATTCTGAAAATTTTGAATTGTGTCTTAAATTTACTTGACAATTCTGAGTTTTACAAATCATGACCATTATACATGGTGTAACTTTATCTTTATTTCTCTTCATATAATATACTGTTGTTTAAAGTTACCCTTATTACAACAAAAACCAAAGTTGGGTATGTAAATGTAAAATAATTAAAAATTTAAGTATATAAATATTTTTATAAAAACAAATACGGCTATGAAATTTAAAGTATTAACAATACAAATGTGGGTAGTTGATATAAACCAATTTAAATGTGATTTGTAAAGAACTACAAATGTTGATTCTTAAATCTTATAAAAAATTGCTAAATGATTAAAACCAATCATACTGTAGACATATTTCATTCTACATGCATACTATTCAATGTTTATATGGTAAATAAACAATTATTGTACCAAAATTAGGTTTTTATAAAGAGCAAAGTATTATTGTATCCTAATTCTTCCAAGGATTTTTATAGTTTTTCTATACAAATCCTTTATTTAACAGAAGAAAATATGTGTAATGTCATCTGTTGCAATATATATTAAGTATTACATGTGGACAGGGTGTTCCCAAGAAAATTAAGGTATTCCAAATAAGTTATACACACCCCAGGGTACACACGACTGTCATATTGACAATTACTGTTTTACCTGTAAGCAGCCATGCAACTAATCAGTTGAAAGTTTGTCGTTAGATCAAAATGAAAATCTTTATTCTAATTAGATTATTTAGAACTAAAATGGATTTTCTTCATCAAAGTTATGGAGTGAAATAATTTAACATAAAAACAAATCGGATAATTTCCCAAAGATTAAAAGAAAATTATTATCTACTCCGGGAATAATAGAAAACTATATTTATAAAGGGTACTTCAATGATTTCTATAGAATTCATTCGTCTTATGAAATGGATCTCACACAGACATGCATAATCAAGATCTAAACATTTATTTTGTTCTATAATTTCTTGAGAAAAAGTCTTATGAAATGGATCTCACACAGACATGCATAAGGTTTCATTACGTAATAATTCCTCTTTAAGGTGGACAATGGGATTACGTGATTTTCAGTCTTGTTAGGTCCATACCACAGTACAGAATAGAGCCACACCCAACACTTGGATGGTGCACACAGAATCTTGGATTTATAACAGATGAACATCAAATCAATGTTGCCCTTACACGAGCCAAGAAGGGATTGTTTATAATTGGTAAATAGATAGAATGGGTAAAGATGGTGTAATTACCAACGAGAAAAATATTCTACAACGTTCATTGATTTTGATGCGTACAAATTAACGTAAGGACTTTATTAATGGGCAAACGGGGAATGTGTCAAAGTGACAACAACCTGACCAAAGAGCAGACAACAGCCGAAGGCCACCAATAGGTCTTCAATGCAGCGAGAAACTCCAGCGTCCAGAAGTGTGCTTCAGCTAGCCCCTAAACAAAAATGTGTACTAGTTCAGTGATAATGGAAGTCATACTAAACTCCGACATATACACAAGAAACTAAAATTAAAAATCATACAACTAACAAAGGCCAGAGGCTCCTGACGTGGAACAGGCGCAAAAATGCGGTTTAAACATGTTTTTTGAGATATCAACCCTTCCCCTAAACCTCTAGCCAATGTAGAAAAAACAAACATACAACAATACGTTTAGTAAAACTCAGTTCCAAAAAGTGTATATTTTGTTCGTTTACAAGTATTCCTTACATAATATGGGTGAGGTCGTGACATATGAGAAATTTAATTTTCCTCCGATTGATTAACTGCTTTCAAAATTAACTTGATTATTTTGGAACAGAAACTATATCAGTAACAGAAAAAAGTAAATTAATAATACTGAACTTCAAGAGTAATTCAAAACGGAAATTATTTATAAAATGGTAAAATCAAAAGCTCAAACACATCTAACGAATGAAAAACAATTGTCATATTCCTAACTTGGTACAGGCATTTCCGTATGTAGAAAATGGTGGATTAAACCTGGTAGATATACCTCTCATTTGTATGACAGTCGCATAAAATACCATTATATTGACAACAATGTAAACTATTGCAAACATGAGGCGTTTGTTTGACTGTGTGGGAAGCACAAGTACGCAGCCACGTCCAGTCAGAATAGGGACGCCAAATGTGATTCATCGTATAGAGAAAGTGCCAAAGAGACCGGTATTCTGAGTTTGACTTTTCTATTTCTGTTGACATGTCTGCTCCAAACAAGACCTGTGGGTTTTTCTAATTGTTGAAGACGGTACGGTTGCCTGTAGTTGTTTAAATCCACTTCATTTGAACTTTAGTTTATAGTTGTTTCATTGGCAATCATGCCACATCTTCTCATTTTTATATTGAACATTTGTTAACTTTAATTTGAAGCAGAGTAGATCAAAAATCAAAAAAGAAATACTTTTAGTAACTCTTTCAACGTCAGGAAAAGGTTTGCTTTTAAGGTAAATATTGACCTGACAACAATGTAAACTATTGCAAACATAGGATAGTGTTCCTCAACTATCTCGGTGTTATTGCTATTTATGCACCAATCTGTATTAAATGAACACCAGTGACTGTTGATAGGCCCTGGTATGTCAAGATACTGATTATGATATCAAGTAATCCTTGAAAAAAGTTATTTCTGCTGGTATACTATGATAGTCAATCTGAGGATCTATTTCGTTGACGTTATGTTTTTTGTTGTAGGTAACAGACATCTGTTAAAATGTGACCGTGTTTGGAGACAATTAATAAACATGTACGCTAGTCAAGGGAGTGTTGTGGAAGCCGATGATTTTCCTCGACCTATCCCGAAGCCAAAAAAATGTAGACAATATGACAAAGATGGCTTTGAACTGGTTTACTCAAGACAATAATAGGTGATTTGTTATTGCACACTGTGAATCTATAATAATTTATACTTAGATTAATTATTTGCGGTTTCGAAAGAGTTAAAGAGAACAAAATTCAAAGGACAAACATTGAGGTAATGTAGTTCATACAATAAATGTTAAGGCAATAATGCTTTACCGATGTTCAATTCTAATTAATCGATGAAGAAGACGAATCCAGGTACAAACTAAGGTAGCACATGAACTCCGTAAGGTAGGAAGCAGGGTGCGTGGGCATGTAGCGTCTCTTGCCATGTAAAATCCGCACTAATGTCACAATTGGTAACAGGACACAATCGATAAAACTACAAATACGACTACTATTGTAGTTTCTAAAGATCTAAGACTGTGAAAACATGTCGGTAGTGGGTTAAGACACAGTCATACCGCATCGGTCAACAAGTTTACGATTGTAACTTACGCCGTGTTTATTTTAGACATTTATCCTTGTAACTCTATTGGATCGAATATTTCGTAAGCAGGCACTCAATCAACGATTAGAAAGTTGAAATCATCGCATTGGTTTAAGATTTTAGTTTTTCAGATGTCTATCTGTGATAATATGAATCAAATGTACATGTCATATCTATTGGACGATTTTCAAAGCATGTGTCATTTTTTTTCAATCTTACCGTTTGTCAAAGTATATAAAATTTCTTTCATATTGCATTATTTGTTAATGTTTTACCAAACTAGCAAAATAACTAATACTCTTAATGTTTGATATGCACAAATTTGACATATCATTATGAACTTTTAATGAACGCAGTTTGACTGTTCATTTGGCGTACACGTAAGAAGCTAAATATAAACAACATAAGGAGGGCGTGAATGAAATTTTTTTTTTCATTACTTTACATGGAGGATTTCGGAAAAAAATCGTCAAAAATGTAAAATAAATTGTAACTTTTTTTCTGACCTTTTAGCACAATTTTTAAAAACTACAGCACTTAAGCATTTGACTAATAGATTTAATCGAAGGGCCTTAAACTCATTTTCAAATTTGGATCAAAATCAGTAGTTAGGTAGATGTTATTTGTTTTAATTAACATTTCTTGTCACTGTTTTAATATAATATAATTGAATTTGTATTCTGTATCAGTAAAGCACAGAACAATTTGTCTTGTGTGTAAAGGGAAAATAAATGCAACATTCAGGTTCCTGAAAAAAAATACTGTTTTTTTGTTTGTTGTTTATTTTTATTAACTTAAAACAAAATTTTCTTAACATATTAACATTTGTTAATAGATACATCAAATACCGGTACTTTATCCCGGCCTCGTTAACATTTATTTAGAACATATATTATGGTTAGTTATGTTAGTACATACATTTTCATTTATCTGGATATAATTTAAGTCTTCATATGAATGATTTGTGAAATTGCTTTGTTTACAAAACTTGATTGAAACGTGTAGTGCTATGTAATATGTATCTGATCAAATGGATAAACCTAGAAAATTTTCAAAATAATTGTTTTGCAGGATTTTTTGTTGTTGTTTGATCAAAATTCATATGTGTTTTACAAAATATATCCACAGTAAAATCGAATGCTATTTTATCAGATCATTCAGTTAAAGGTAAAATGCATTTACTAAGTGTTCTTATCATGTTAGATATCTTATATCTTTAATATCATTGAACCAGTAAACAGTTAGTTGACAACAACAACACAAAAAGAATAAAAATATAACACAACAAGAATAACACTAAAGTTGTATAAAAATACAGACAACGCTCTATACAAAAAATAGCAAACAGGTAGACATACCTGTATGTAAAAAATAACAGTAATACTATCTATATTTGAGAGCAGTATTGTTTTTACCAGAATCGCAATTCTACTTCATTATGTAAACCAAGTTCACTCCGCTTTCTTCATATTAATATATTTTTTTAATTAGTTGATTGAATAGTTTGCATTCTTCGATAATCTACCAATCATGTATCGTAAAAAGTTTCTTGCTTCATTATAATTTCTGATTTCGTGTCTAAATATTTTTAGTGATTGTATATTTTTTTCTGTCTAATATATAGTATACTTTATATATTGTGTAACTAATTGCGGTTAACAGTAAATTTAGTTCATAATACTTTTATCATATATTTTGTACCCAACAACTGTCCTTTCAGATAAATAACATGTCTTCTAATGTTTAATTTTTCGAGGACTTTTTGTACTTCCTTCCAGAAGGATTCAAAATATGAACACTTGAGAAAGAAATAAACATAACCTTCTAATTCTTTACAGTGTGAGCATGTACCTGTTTCTATAATATACCATGTTTTAATAGTTTATTACAAGGATGTTAATAAGGTAAGAGTTTCCATCTAAATATTTCATACATATTATCATCTACAAATGTTAAGATACATTTTAATGTTTGATATGCTGGGTTAGTATTTACTAGTGTAAAATGTTATTTCCATTTTAAAAAGCCAATAGGTGTTTGTATTCCTCTTGTTTTTAGTTAAAAGGTATAAATGCCATGATTATTTAGGGGTTGCATAGGTTTTTTTTATTTAAAATATTAAGATATTCATTTTTATTTATCTTAACTTAGGTATGTTTAAATGGTGAGTTTTTAATGATATTGGTTCAGTGTTTTGGAAAAGATTCTTCAGTTTTGTTAGTTTAGCAGTCCAGTTTTCCTTATTTACAAGTTTACTTAGTATGATGTCTTAAGATTTGTTTCCTTCATCATCTAATAAATCATTCATAACTGGAGCTCTGAATCCAGTTTTAAAACAGTAAACATTTGTTGATTTTGATATATTTGGTGCCCCATATTATTTGTTTCCTTATATCCCAAAACATGGTAGGCTTAATTTTGTATTGTTTTTTCTTTTGCTTTTTATCCAGGTCTTTATTGACTGCTGTTAAAACTATGGAATTTGTTTTATTATACTTTTTCATTAAAACTTATATTGTATATATTCATCTTGAATATTAAAAAGTTATCTACTATCTTATTCAGAGAATATTTTGGCATTATCTTCTAATTTGTCCAACATTTTCTTCAAACAGTAATTTTTCAATTCATTTGAGTTGAATTGTTGATATATAAGTATTTATACAAATCATTTTTAATCCCTCTTCAGTATAATTTTGTGAGAAAATATCTCTTTTAATCATATATCTTTTTTCCATTTAAGAAATAGTTATATATCATAGTTTTTATGTTTTGTATAAAATGTTTTGGCCTTATCATATTGCTTGATATATATGTTGTATGTGGGATTATAAGAGACTTCACTACGGTTATTATTCCTACCGTACATATCTTTCTTTTTGACCACATACTTATAATGTTTTCTTTTTTATCAGCTTGTTTTTGAAAAACTTTTCTTTATTGTACCCAAAATAAATGCCTAAACTTTTCGTCTAATTGATTCGTTCGAATTGTCTTTAGTCTTTAGTCTGCCTAGCCAAATTCCTTCAGTTTTTGTTCTATTTAATTTTAAGCCAGAGAATGAGCCAAAAGATTGTATTAAGTTCATAACTAAAGATATTTCCTCTTCGGATTTTAAAATAGGGTTGTATCATCTACAAATTGACATCTTTTTATAGTACCATTTAATTTAATTTTTAACCCTTTGATGCTTTCTCAGATCTAATTTTGCATGCTAGTACTTCCACCGCTAGTACAAAAATCATAGCAGACAACGTATATCCTTGTCGTATTCCAAGATAGATCTTAAAAGGGTTTGATATCCACCAATTAATTACAATGACCCAGATATATCATTATACATATTCTCAACCCAACGTCAAAATTCTTTTTTAAATCCGAATTTTTTTAATATTTGTGTCATGAAAATCCATTCAATTGAATCAAAAGCTTTTGAAAAGAAGGGGAAATAAAAATGCCGCCTCTACATTGAAATTTTTAGCATAGTCAATTACATTTTGAATTTGTCTTTAATTAAACACTTTGTAACTATTTTTCACATAACCTTTCTGGTCAGCATTTACAATACTTGGTAAAATGTCTTTAGCCTATGCGCAAATGTATAAGCAAGTATTTTGACAACAACAGTTTATAGTTATCCGTAGATTTTGGATCATTCTTTTTAAAGATTAGTATTAGTAAATTCCCACCCTCCCCCTTTTTTGTGTATTTGTCGAACTTTTCTTATTATAGGACTCACTTTATACTTTGGGTAGTAATTTTTGGATTTGGGGCCAAAACTTCCTATAGAATTCTACATCAAGTCCATCTAAACCTTGAGCCTTGGTAAGTTTAATTTTAAACACTGCTTCTGTAATTTCTTCAGATATTACTAACCCTTCTAAACTAGTGCTAGCTTTATCTGATATATTTTTTCTATTTTTCTATTTGAATATACTTTTTTATTTGTAATTTATCTGGATTTGATGATTTATGTATGTATTTTTTTATATATTAAATTTCATATGGCAAAATCATAGGAGCTTTACTCATATGATTTGCATCACGTGACTTTAGCACTTTTGATGGAATTATCTCCCTTAGTTTTAAATTGAAATGGAAATTATATGCGAACAAATCATGAACAATCTCGTCTTGTATCTTTGTATTTTGAATCTTGCCTTTTTACGATATTTTGTTATTTTATATTACGTTTACGCTTCCGATTTTCAAAATGAAAAGGCCGACAGTTTTGAAAGTTGACTATGTTTATTTGTACAGAAACAGAAGGCAAAACATGTACAATTCACCTATTTGCGGACAAATTGTTATTTCGACTTAAGACTTGTTTATTTGCATTTTTAGTGGCATTTATAACCCTATTGTAATGGCTGTCGTCATGTCATGCAAAATAGCAAAGTACCCTCAAATTTTGCCATATGCAAAAAAATGTTTTGGTCCACTTAATTCAAAAGACATTTTCGGTTCATTATGGCTTTTCAAACGCTTTCTTAATAAAAAAAAAAAAGAAGATGTGGTTTAATTGCAAATGAGACAACTCTCCACTAGAAACAAAAATGACACAGAAATTAAGACTTTTTGATAACTAAATTATATTTTTAGTTTTGAAAAAAAAAATTGTATATTTTAATCATTTTATTCATTTTATATTTCGTCCGTCATTATTCATAATAAAACTCATATTTTGAATGATTAATTTTATTTACTAGTACACTTAACCAGCACAAGTCCTACATTCACTCTCGACTGCATGTAAACCTGATTTAAAATTTGGAATGGAAATGAGAAATGTGTCAAAGAGACAACAATCCGACCAAAGAAAAATAAACAAAAGAAAACAACAGCCACATGCAAACAATAGTTTTTCAATGGAAACGTAGTAGAGCTTAATTTACTAGTTGAGGACACCTACACCACATAGAGTTCAGTTCAATGTATGGACTCTTAATTTACTAGATGAGAACACCTACACCACATCGAGTTCTGTTCAATGTAAGGACTCTGAATTTAAATGTTCATTACATAGAAATCGAGTTTGGATCTCTACCAGGTAGTCACAAATAAAGTCATATTTTGTTGTTGTAGTTGTATGTGTGGAAAGAGGGGTTATATAAATATTTGTGATACCAAAGTTCTATTAAAAAATGCGTATTTGTTTTATGAGGAATTTGAACAAATAATTGATCCCGTTGAAAAATAGGGGTCAATCCGTCGTGAAAACTGATCTAATGATTTGGAGTACACCTTCTTATATCTATATGATAATTGTAAAGATGTCACGATATCCCAAGTTACAACAATATTATTATTGGTAAAAAAGGTTGACATGCTCAGTTATTTCAGCAATGCAGGCCGAGCATTACTGCTTTTTAACTTTTATGTCCTCCCTTATTGTCCTTTTATGCACTTACTACTAGTATTCAATAGTTTTTGCATATAGTTAAGCTGCATTGAATTTTTGAATTCCACTCCATTCGCGAAGATTTTTTTCAATTCAAGTGAATGATACGTATAATGACTGATTTTTGTTGAAATTAATGGTGGTATCTTTGTTTTCTTCGTTTTAAGGTTTCAGATTTTGTTCTTGGTATCTTCCTTTTTTCAACCAACTAAGAATATTTTTTAAAGTTCAGTGATTAATGAAATTACAACGGGAATTCAAACAAATGGAAGTTTTTAACTACCTTGACTGGCTATACAGCCCTTGCACGGTCGGGGGAATTTAAAAGGCATTAGCTGTGAAATTTATGCTCGCAAATTCGACCAAAATTTTCATACTTATTTTTAGCATATTTAAAAGTATATCTGAATTTCAAAAACGTGAAAAAAAACCAATTAATGATGCATATGTTTGACATAATTATCAGCATTTCGTGTGTATTTTAGACCTGACGACATCTAATTATTCATCGAGATGACCTGCTAACGGTCATATCATCCTATATAAACATAGATATTCATATAAATAGGTAGCGAGCACGGATTTTTCTAGGTCTATTATGTTATAGGTTTAAAACGTTTTACCTGCATAAAAATGATTTTCGTGAGCCAGATCAGTCATCGAAATGGTTATTCCTATTGTCTTCCTTGTTTCACTTTCCAATGTTGACATAAATGAATGAACATTCTGACTACAACATGCTAAAAACATGCACATCCGATCTCCACTGAAAGACAAAATGACGGTAACATGAATACAAATGAGTTGAATTATCGACTTTCAGGTCAGTAATACAACAAGACTGGTGTCTTATGAGCTTATTTTCAAGACATTGGTCCAAACTGACTGCTAAAAGCGAAATGTTGTTCTTTGTTTTGCTTTTATAAATGTTTGAAACAAAATTAAATCATATCTTATTGTATGGCAGAATTCGTAGCTAATTACGCTTGTTAAATATCTTAAGCTGATGAAAGAAAATAAAAAAAAAGCACTTTAGACGCTTGAAAGTTATAAAATATTGTTTTTTTTTTAGTATAGTAAAAAGAATTAGAACTTAGCATGAGGAAGATATGTTCCTTAATTTTAGATTATTTACATAATTTTCTAGCAGCAAATTTTAATGAAACAATGTCCGTAATTTCCTGCCAGTATCGACGTCCTAGCTACAAGGCCGGTGACACCTTCGAGGATTTACAGGCCACAAGCAGGTATCGTCCAAGTGATGGTAGTAACATTAACAGTACCTATTTTACTGCACTAGATGCGCATTTTGACAATAAATGTTTATACAGTGACGTTTTGGGCAAACATATTAAAAATCCAAAACTTTATCACAAAGTGTTGCCTATAAGTAACGCGTTTGACTAATTTTAGAATTTATGTCTATAATCGGAAACGCAATTACATATAGACAGATTCTGTATGTTTGACAATTAGCAACAATACAATATCGACAATATGGTCATCATATAAATAAACCCGGACAAGTTAACAAGTCATTAACAATGCAATCAGCAAAATGTGTCAGCTGTACAAGATCTGTAAAATGAAATTCACTATATAAATGTCGTGCGTTCAAAAGCTTTGTGGATTCTCCTTCATCAGTATTGAAATTAGTAGAAATGGTATGATTGCCAATGTACAACTAACAAATGAAATGAATGTGAGTAATTATAGGCAACCATACAGCCCTCAACAAAAAATAGCATTCCAAACTGATAGTCTGTAAAAATAAAATGTGAAACAATTCAAACGAGCGAACTAATGGTCAAATTTTTAACAAACCAATTTACGAAACTGAAATATGACAGCCATGAACCAACGACAACCACTCAACAATAATCATTTGAAAGCCAAAGATGTATAACATCAAAACGCATGAACCAATAAGGACGTAAAAATATCCAAATGTATATAATGGTAATAAGCTCATCATAGATATCAGGATTATAATGTGTGTGCCAGCCGCGCGATTCGTCTATAAAAAACTAATCAGGAAAGCTCCATTTAGAAAAAAAGCGCAAAATAAAAGAGCATTGGGGACCAAAACTTCAAATTTGCACGAGGTAGTTAATCTTAGTTTTGAGTAGGATGTATTTATTATGGATTTGCCTCACCAGGAACGCTCAAACCTGAACAGTTTATAGTGAGATATGTATGAATATGAAGACACGTGTTAGGCTAAATTACTATTTTAAGAAACCTACAACAAATTTATAAATTCTTCTAAGGCCAACTCAAAGATCTATTCTTCAGTGGCAAAGGACACGTTCAAAATATGATTATAATATGCGACTCTCGGTTTTGGAATTTCAATTTTACTGGGATATATGAAGGAAAACGCATTGATGAGTGACAGGATACCATCAATATATCTCAAAGTGAGACTAAAAAACTTAGCAGATGATTTACAATGTTCGTCTTTGAGAAGGTATTTTATGGATTCTGCCTCACTGGAGTACAAAAACAATTTGACCAGCAGATGTGCACAAAATACCTATTTGGATACTTTAGTGCATGATAAACAAAAAGTCATCTAAATTGTATTTATCTTCGGATTAAATGGCGTTCTTTCTAATTAAACAAAATTTTCAAATGAACATGGGTAATATTTGTACTGAACGTTCGAAAAAACTTTCTTTATTTTACATTGTTATGAGTGTAATTGAAGATTTTGTTGTAAATCTATAAAGATTTTAGAATTTATGTCTGATTGGCACCTCTTGATGGAGAAGGCTCATCACAATAATTGTTAAGGCTATCTTTAATTAAAGTAAGAACAATAGAAGGAGCAACTAGATAACTTGTCTACATGTCGATCTTAAGGAGTAGAGGGGTTTTATGAAAATCTTTATACAGATACCAGTATAAAGACGAGAGATTCAATCGTCCTCTTTTATGATAATGACAATTATGTTATATCAATATCAACGACATCGACTATATTGTATCGGTATCAAGATGCAACTTTTACAATATGTGTACAAAATCAGCGGTCGATATCGATTCGATGTTGTCAGTCAAATTTTATACCTAGCACGTACTTCTTAGTAAAACGTTATATCGATATCGACAATATAGTTCCTCCTTGTTTGTTTGTTAAGCTGTAGATATCGACGATATCGATTCCTTACCAACATTTAGAAAACGACTTCATAATGATCTTTATTCATTCCATATACTTTAGTTTGTGATCTTCATTGAATTTTGCTATTAAGCAATATAAAAATAAGGATATTTTGTGCAATTTTAAATAAAACTTAAAATTTTCCGTTACTGATCTGTCTTTTGAATGAATTTACACTACATTCATCTTATAAGTTGTCAATATCAACGACATCTATTCGATATCGACAAATTATCCCCATATTTCTATTTTCTACAATTATGTATATGGACCATTTAGTAACTGCTGGTTCGTCCGTTTAAGGACACATGTGCAGTCTTCTGATAACTCAAGTGTACTATAAAAGTCCAGACAAGTTTGTTTATTTTCTGCCCTGTACTGTTGAGTTTTCAGACATTTAGATTTTAATGACAACTCTTAATATTGGTGTATTTTCAAATATAATTCAAATATAATCGTAAACACTGTAAAATCTGTGGTATATTAACTATATCTACTTTCAAAGTAACTTGACCATCAAAAGTTACATTACACACAATTTAAATTGTACAGCTTTCAATATTGTGTACGGTATTCAATATTTGTGGCCTTATCGTTGTCTGGGAAACTTGACAAAGACTCCATTTTAGAATGAACGACCATCGGTCTTATGTTAATGATCCGAATGACAACAAATGTCTGTTGCAGTTGTGGAATCTATATTTTTCCTTCTATTAGTGTACTGAAGGATAACAGAACCACAGAGAATTAACATAGAGACATCTTAATTATAAACAATTATTATAAAAAAGTTCACCTTCGCCAATTGTGTCATCAATGTGGTTTAATTA
Organism: Mytilus galloprovincialis; assembly: GCF_965363235.1. Classification (NCBI taxonomy): domain Eukaryota; kingdom Metazoa; phylum Mollusca; class Bivalvia; order Mytilida; family Mytilidae; genus Mytilus; species Mytilus galloprovincialis. Next base: position 9,819,202 of record NC_134838.1, read on the forward strand.
TAGATGAAACGTACGTAACTTAATGGTTTTGTTTTCTGAACTGTTTGTTTAAATAACTTTTATACTTGTCGTTTTGCATATTTCAAAAAATGAAACTCCAATGATAAGGTTAGGATGCATCGAATTACTGTTCCGAACAGTTAATGTCAAATGATGTTTGTTGCCGCCTCAAAAACTAAAACGGTAATGACCATGATATTACTTAATATTGAGTAAAATGGAACGAATAGTTGGTAACTATGTTTATTTAACAACTCTGAAGCCATATCTAGGCAGAAAATACTCAGTGAAAATACGTCATTCTGGTCTTACCGTGATGAAAAGGGGGTTGCCCAAAACTAGTTAAGTTTAACCTGCACCTGGACAAATGACGTTAAAGGCAGTTTTGATAAGCATCTTAGCTGATGCAAAATATATAGTTTATATTGTGCATGTAAGGACCTTTTAGAGTTTAACAAGAAGATTTATCTGTAGACAGGATTCACCTGTTCACATGCACTTGTCTCTGAAATGATTGAACCATTGGACAGCTACACAACATGCACAATACGGTTTGAGCATTGATCAGCAATTTGATTTCTTAGGGTGGGACGGCTTGGGTTAGTGATACAATTTTGTATCAGTATTGATCAACCTAAACTTAAAAATATGAAAACTTCCGACCCGAAAGAGTATTGGAATCTTTTGAATATGGGTAAACAGAAAAAGCAACCAAATCTTCCGCTCGAGGACTTATTCGACTTTTTTTAAAAAACTGAACCAATCAGTTGAAGAACCCCCTAATCGAGAAATGTGTAATACAGATATATTTGATAATGTTGATATTGATCATTCAAACGATCAAATTAATGCCTACATTTCCAGAGAAGAAATAGCTAAATGCATTAAAAATCTGAAGAATAACAAAGCCTGCGGTGAAGATTATGTAGTAAATGAATACATGAAATCTACTGCAGATTTATTTCTTCCGATCTATGAGAAGCTATTTAATCTCATATTTGACTCCGGCGTTTTGCCCGATATTTGGCTAATTGGAAATATAAAACCTATATATAAAGGTACATGTAAAGGCAACCAGTTTGATCCAAAAAACTTCCGTCCGATAACAATTTTGAGTTGCCTTGGTAAATTATTTACAGCTATACTTAATGAAAGATTATGTCTTTTCTCTGAAGAAACACTCTTGCTAAATGAAAATCAATTTGGATTTCGAAAATCATACTCGACAACTAATAGTTTGTTTGCTTTATACTCATTTTTTGAAATTTTGAAATATAGAAATAAAAAGCTGTTTTGTGCATTCGTCGATTTTGAAAAGGCGTTTGACACGGTTTGGAGAGAGGCTCTCTGGTATAAACTTCTTTTCAATGGTATTAAAGGGAAAATATATAATGTTATTTTAAATATGTATAAAGATATTAAATCCTGTATTACATATAACAAACAGAAATCAGACTATTTCTCATGTGATATTGGTGTACGGCAAGGTGAGAATTTGTCGCCTTTTCTGTTTGCCTTATTTTTGAACGATTTGCAAGATTTTTTAGAAACGGAAAATCTTCAGGGTCTTAACGTGATTTCAGATTTACTAGAAGATAAGTTAAACATTTACCTGAAACTTTTTGTTCTGCTATATGCAGACGATACGGTCCTAATGTCTGAATCAAAAGAAGACTTACAAAAAATATTAAACACATTTGGAGAGTACTGTAATATATGGAGACTGAAGGTAAATGTTAACAAAACCAAAGTCATGGTATTTTCCAGGGGAAGGCCTTGTGCAGATTTAAATTTTTCCTTAAATGGGGCAGATATAGATATAGTTCATGAATTTAACTATCTTGGTATACTATTTAGCAGGACCGGCAATTTTAGTAAAGCAATAAAAAAGCAAGCAGAGAAGGCAACAAAAGCAATGTACGAGGTTTTAAAAAGAGGTCGCATCCATAATTAAGCAATTGAATGTCAACTAGAACTGTTTAATAAAATGGTAAAGCCCATTCTTTTGTATGGCTCAGAAGTATGGAGATTTTGTAAAAATATTCAATGTATTGAAAGGGTACAATTACGATTTTGTAAACTGTTACTTAAGTTAAAATCATCCACCCCAAACTATATGATTTATGGTGAACTTGGCATTTTCCTGTTCAACTAGATATCAAACTAAAAACGATTTCATTTTGGACACGACTTTTATCTGGAAAGGATTCAAAACTGTCTTATTTAGCTTATCAATTATTATACAAATTGTCGGTCGACAATCATTTTGAATCGCCATGGTTAAAGTTTTTGAGAAACATTTTTGATGATACTGGCTTTTCCTATATTTGGACAACTCAGCTTTTTCCTAGCTCATATTGGCTTATCCCTTCGATAAAGATGCGCCTACATGATCAATTTAGACAGGAATGGCATTCACTTATGTTAAATTCACCAAAATCTATAAATTATAGATTATTTAAGGAGACATTTCAGTTTGAATGTTTTTTAAATATATTGGAAGATAAAGATATCTATACGCTGTGTAAGTTTAGAACCACAAATCATAGACTTCCTATAGAAACAGGACGGTGGAATGGTATAGAAAGGGAAAATAGAAAATGTTTGAAATGTAATAATAACTGTATTGGTGACGAATATCAATATATTCTGGAATGTAAATTATTTGAAAATGACAGAAAACTAGAGGAACTCAAGAGCCTGTGTCGCTCACCTTGGTCTATGTGCATATTAAACAATGGACACAGATAAATTCATGAAAAATTGTGCTTTGGTGATCATGATGTGTTTGTAGATCTTACTTTACTGGACATTCTTCTTGCTACAATTATCTCTATCTATAATGAACTTGGCCCAGTAATTACAGTGGAAAATATATACTAAAAATTTACAAAAATTTACAAAAATTTATAAAAATTGTTAAAAAATGACTATAAAGGGCAATAACTCCTTAAGGGGTAAACTGACGATTTTGGTCATGTTGACTTATTTGTAGATCTTACTTTGCTGAACATTATTGCTGTTTACAGTTTATCTCTATCTATTATAATATTCAAGATTTGCTCTAAATGCTTTGGTTTCAGAGATATAAGCCAAAATCTACATTTCGCCCCTATGTACTATTTTTAGCCATGGCGGCTATCTTGGTTGGTTGGCAGGGTCACGCCACACATTTTTAAAACAAGATACCCAAATGATGATGGTGGCCAAGTTTGCTTAAATTTTGCCTAGTAGTTTCAGAGGAGAAGATTTTTTAAAAGAATACTAAAATTTAAGAAAAATGGTTAAAAATTGACTATAAAGGGCAATAACTCCTTAATGGGTCAACTGACAATTTTGGTCATGTTGACTTATTTGTAGATCTTACTTTGCTGAACATTATTGCTGTTAACAGTTTATCTCTATCTATAATAATAATCAAGATAATAAGCAAAAACTGCAAAATTTCCTTAAAATTACTAATTCAGGGGCAGCAACCCAACAACAGGTCGTCCGATTTGTCTGAAAATTTCAGGGCAGATAGATCTTGACCTAATAAATTATATAGCCCCATGTCAGCTTTGCTCTAAATGCATTGGTTTTAGAGTTATAAGCCAAAATCTACATTTTACCCCTATGTTCTATTTTTAGCCATGGCGGCCATCTTGGTTAGTTGGCATGGTCAGGCCACACATTTTTGAAACTAGATACCCCAATGATGATTGTGGCCAAGTTTGGATTAATTTGGCCCAGTAGTTTCAGAGGAGAAGATTTTTGTAAAAGATTACTAAGATTTACGAAAAATGGTTAAACATTGACTATAAAGGGCAATAACTCCCAAAGGGGTAAACTGACCATTTCGGTCATGTTGACTTATTTGTAAATCTTACTTTGCTGAACATTATTGCTGTTTACAGTTTATCTCTATCTATAATAATATTCAAGATAATAACCAAAAACAGTCAAATTTCCTTAAAATTACCAATTTAGGGGCAGCAACCCAACAACGGGTTGTCCAATTCATCTGAACATTTCAGCGCAGATAGATCTTGACCTGATAAACAATTTTATCCAATGTCAGATTTGCTTTAAATGCTTTAGTTTTTGAGTTATAAGCCAAAAACTGTATTTTACACCTATGTTCTATTTTTAGCCATGGCGGCCATCTTGGTTGGTTGGCCGGGTCACCGGACACATTTTTTTAAACTAGATACCCCAGTGATGATTGTGGCCAAGTTTGGTTTAATTTGGCCCAGTAGTTTCAGAGGAGAAGATTTTTGTAAAAGCTAACGACGGACGACGGACGACGGACGCAAAGTGATGGGAAAAGCTTACTTGGCCCTTTGGGCCAGGTGAGCTAAAAACTAATTGATAAAAATTTGTGCCAAAGGCCAAATATTTTGAAATTCAAAGAAATAATGAGTTGTACTTACAAGTTTCAATTAGAAAAACTATGTAGATTTATACGCCAAATAAATAAATCATTTGTTCTCTAGGCAATAACATAACCCCCATTTTGTATATTCTGTACATACTGACATATGTGTATGTGTGTATTTAACGATAGTTAGTGTATGCCTGTGTGTATGTATGTTTGTGTATAAGATGTTATTATAAATAAGTTTGTTTTCATTGCTATATGTATGTATATATCTCTGTACCGTTGTACCTTATGGTTTATGAGAATAAAGATTATATTATATTATATACCATTTCATTTCGGGGAGTCAATAGAAGCTCTAATTTGAACTGAAAGCGTACCAAATTATAAGTCTGATACATTTGACGAGTTTTTTCTGGTAATTTCAATTTGAAAATACCTGAAGATTGCCGAAAACGGTAATTTGGCCAAAACTTGTCAAATTTGGAGCATTTCTTTTGCAAAAATATGTGAAAAACCACATTCATTTCATCAACAAATACAAATGCTGAAGTTTGTGATAGTATGTATCGGTGTCTCAACTCACAATCAAAATTTTTATGGTCTTAAATTGCTAAATACCAGTAAAGTCTTCTTATCTGTAAATATACCGAGTGTGTTCTATTCCCGATTGTGACATTTTAATTAAAAAAAAGGGAATTTTCATGGCAAATAATGCACACGAAGAGTAACTTTTTGTTTCATTGTTTTTATAATAGACAAGCATCTTAAATAAATAAAGCACCTCCTTTCCTGGAGATTGAACACTTCACGACAAACAATTTTGTTTTAGACATTAATCCCTATATTCCTATTGGAGATAGATCATGGATCTTTCAATTGTTTAATTTCCCCAATGTGGGAATTTTATTTTTCTACGAGTAGCTCATAGACTAAGTTCAAACAATGCAAACAATTTAAGCAAAGTACTACCAAGATAATTTTATTAACAAATATGTACTCAAAATTACTTAAAAAAGAGTGGAGATAATATATTAGGCTCGTGCATGCTCAAACTTTTATTCAGGACTTTATTAACGAGGGGAATGGTTTGCTCTTCCACGAAATCTGCTCCGAACACAGTTATTTGGAAGAACGCCTGAAATCGACACTATATTAATTTACGGGCACCTTCTCGAATTGTTGACTTATACGCAGTGTATGTGTCCGACTAATGACACGTCATTGCGGTTTCAGATATCCAGCTACCAGTATTGTCATCCGTTTCTTTTCGATTTCCAATTGTGACATTCTAACTGATAGTTGATCCGCATGATGGGTGATGCTTCGTAGCAGGAGACGATTACCGTGTTGATGCACTAGGTCTAGGCGTAATGATAGAGGTGCTTACATTACACCACATTCGATCCTCAAATATACTATTCAAGGTCCGAAAACATATCTGTCACTTTTAACGTTTGATTGAGTAAGATGGCTTTTAAGCAGGTAATAGCTTTTTAGCTTACAAAGAATGTAGAGTTTAGATATATGTCGCTATTGTATAAAATGTTATCAAAATATATTTACTATCGTCTTTATAACGTGTAACCATAAATTGTGATACATGATATTGTATATTTAAATATTTGTTTCAACGTGTATATGTGTTGATCATTTTTTTTCTTAAGATGATAAATCCCCCTTTTCAACCCGTATGTCGACTGACTAATCAGATTGGTATGAAGCACACATACATTAAACATATAAACAAAAGACTTAAAATACCTATCTCAGAGTACTCGTTGTAATCGAAAATTTATTAAGGTCAACTACAAATAAGAAATAAATCATCTTCTTTAAAGAAAGGACTAGTTCACATCAAACGGATTCAGTTATAAAACGTCACTAGAACACACCCGCGAAATCGCGGGCATTCAGAGCGTAGTTTAAAGTATGTAAAGTGTTGTTGGAAGAATTTTGTAAAATACAGAATGACTGGAGAATTTCAGCAAAAGTATCATAAGTCATAGGTTATTGGGGACAGGAAAATGTTTTTTTACCCTCGACCTTTATTTCCAAAGTTCCCAATTTTTGGTTTTCTATCAATTTCAATATGAACATACATTTAGTATGTTATGAACATTTATTTAAGTAAGGAGCCTGTAATTCAGTGGTTGTCTTTTGTTTATGTGTTACATATTTGTTTTTCGTTCATTTTTTGTACATAAATAAGGCCGCTAGTTTTCTCGTTTGCATTGTTTTACATTGTCATTTCGGGCCTTTTGAAGCTGAGTATGCGATATTGGCTTTGCTCTTTGTTGAAGGCCGTACGGTGACCTATAGTTGTTAATATCTGTGTCATTTTGGTCTCTTGTGGAGAGTTGTCTTAACATGGCAATCATACCAAATCTTCTTTTTTTTTATGTAATTAATGAATTTTGTAAAAGATTTAATGACTGGAGAATTTCAGAAAAAGTATCAAAAGTTCACATGAATAATTTTAGCGCTTATCTGTATATTATGAACATTCATTACTATATGAAATAAAGCGTATTTACTTTCAATTCTAAGTTTACTAATCGATCCATGGTGATCATTGATATAGTATACAGACCCTTTCTATTTAACAAACTCTGTGACCGCCGTGGATAGTAAACTTGAAAATGATAGCAGATAAAATTTTGAAAATACACTTTATTCGTAGTATGTATGTTCAAAGTATACAGAAAAACGCAAACCGGAAGTCTAATCTGACTTAAAATTTCGTACAATGACGGGACAATATCCGGATGCCTTTTTTCTCGTTTTTCTCCTAAAATAACTCAATCTGAATAATCATATGAATGGATGACAAATGCGACTATGCACTGTACCTATAGGACACAGAGGCGTGTTGATTAATTTATTCTGGAAAGAAGAGAAGCGACACCAAAAATGAGGTCTTCTCGTTTAATAGTATAGATAAGCAGTATGAAACTAGAGGCTCTAAAGAGCCTGTGTCGCTCACCTTGGTCTATGTGAATATTAAACAAAGGAAGCAGATGGATTCATGACAAAATTGTTTTTTGGTGATGGTAATGTGTTTGTACATCTTACTTTACTAAACAGTCTTGCTGCTTACAATTATCTCTATCTATAATAAACATGGCCCAGTAGTTTCAGGGGAAAATGTTAATAAAAATTTACAAATTTTATGAAAATTGTTAAAAATTGACTATAAAGGACAATAACTCCTTAGGATGTCAACTGACCATTTCGGTCATGTTGACTTATTTGTAAATCTTACTTTTCTGAACATTATTGCTGTTTACAGTTTATCTCTATCTATAATAATATTCAAGATAATAACCAAAAACAGCAAAATTTCCTTAAAATTACCAATTCAGGGGCAGCAACCCAACAACGGGTTGTCCGATTCATCTGAAAATTTCAGGGCAGATAGATCTTGACCAAATAAACAATTTTACCCCGTCAGATTTGCTGTTAATGCTTTGGTTTTTGAGTTATAAGCCAAAAACTGCATTTTACCCCTATGTTCTATTTTTAGCCGTGGCGGCCATCCTGATTTGATGGCCAGGTCACCGGACACATTTTTTAAACTAGATACCCTAAAGATGATTGTGGCTAAGTTTGGATTAATTTGGCCAAGTAGTTTCAGAGGAGAAGATTTTTGTAAAAGATAACCAAGATTTACGAAAAATGGTTAAAAATTGACTATAAAGGGCAATAACTCCTAAAGGGGTCAACTGACCATTTCGGTCACGTTGACTTATTTGTAAATCTTACTTTTCTGAACATTATTGCTGTTTACAGTTTATCTCTATCTATAATAATATTCAAGATAATAACCAAAAACAGCAAAATTTCCTTAAAATTATCAATTCAGGGGCAGCAACCCAACAACGGGTTGTCCGATTCATCTGAAAATTTCAAGGCAGATAGATCTTGACCTGATAAACAATTTTACCCCTTTCAGATTTGCTCTAATTGCTTTGGTTTTTGAGTTATAAGCCAAAAACTGCATTTTACCCCTATGTTCTATTTTTAGCCATGGCGGCTATCTTGGTTAGTTGGCCGGGTCACCGGACACATTTTTTTAAACTAGATACCCCAATGATGATTGTGGCCAAGTTTGGTTTAATTTGGCCCAGTAGTTTCAGAGGAGAAGATTTTTGTAAAAGTTAACGACGACGGACGACGACGGACGACGGACGATGGACGCAAAGTGATGGGAAAAGCTCACTTGGCCCTTTGGGCCAGGTGAGCTAAAAAGAATATCATTATACAATGCCAACGTATA